>NW_008621188.1:22889-25435 GCF_000691845.1 Merops nubicus | reverse complement strand
GGACTGGACATTCATTTGGCAGAGCTGAACTGGTTTTTGAAATGAGTTATGCTGGTAATATATTCTGCTGATTGGAAATTGATGGTACATTCAGCTTCAATAGTTAGTGTGTACTTCAGGCAAATGTATACTAAATTATAAGCCAATAATAGTTTTGGTTGCTAAGTCTTCTGCAGCATCTGCTGATATACCTACAGATTCCTTCCTTTAGTGGTATTTATTCCTGTTCCCAAATATTCATTATATGCTTACTTTAATTGTGAAGATCAGTATACAGTCATGCGGTTTGACTGTGAGATACTGAATGAGGACATGTTGCTGTTGTGTCCAGACAGCTGAGCCAGACATGAGTTCCAAGGTGCAGGTCTGTAGCTTGGAGCAGTGCACTCTTGGTTGTTCCTAGGATTTTGATGACTCCTGGAAAATAAAAAAAATAAGGTAAAGTTAATACTGTTCCAAAAAACCCCCAAATAATAGATGAAAGTTTCTTTATATTTATTCATCAAAATATGAAGAGAGATTTGTCAGGAACTGTGGAGCAATCGAGCAACAATCTGAACTGCGGAACAGCCCACTCATTTTAGTATTGGAGATGTGAACTAAGAGATGTGGGAATTACTTTTTAATAATAAAAATTGCTTTAAGGGTTTTTTTCAAGCATCTCTGTAGTTTTGTGAGAACCAGACAGTTGGCTCTGTAAAACAGACACATCTAGCAACCTGCAGACATATCTGGCAGGACCTATGAGGCTGTGGTGCTTTTAATCAGTCAGTGTTTATTCAGACTCTGTCCAGTGAAATATTTTCATGCTACAGCTTGTATGAAAGGAAGGAAGACGTTCTGGTCTGCAGTATCTGCAGTTTCAGCAGAACAAAGTAGACCTCTGAGTTTTAGGGTTTGGGTGTTTTGTTGTGTTGTTCTTGTTGTTTGTTTGTTTCTTTCTTTCTTTCTTTTTTTTGTTTTGTTTCTTTTTTGTTTGGGGTTTTTGTTTGTTTGATTTTTTGTTTAATTATTGTTTTGACTTGGACTTAAAAGTTTTACGGTCACAGAATCACAGAATGTTAGGGGTTGGAATGGACTTCTGGAGATCATCAAGGGTATTCCTTTAGTTCTGTTTAGTGACCATCACAAGTGTACAGTTAATGACCAGTGGCTGACAAAGGGGAGGATCTGGACTTCTGAAAAGCATTTGATGTTGTCCTGCATGCCCTTGTTGTCCCTAAATTGGAAAGACGTGGATTTGCTAGATGAACCACTCAGTGGATAAGGAGTTGTGTGGATAGTCACACTCAAAAGAGCTGCAGTCAGTGGCTTGATACCAGTGATGCTCTTCAAGGCTCAATACTGGTACCAGTGCTGTTTAGCATATTTGTCAGCAATGTGGACAAAGGGATCAAGTGCACCCTCAGCAGGTTTGCCAACAACACCAAGCTGTGTGGTGTACTGAACATGTTCCAGGGCTTGGATGCTATCCAGAGAGAGCTTGAGAGGCTTTAGAGGTGTGCCAATGTGAACCTCTAGAAGTTCAGCAAGGCCCAATGGGAGGTCCTGCACGTGGGCCGAGGCCATCACAAAAACAAATGCGGGCTGGGCGATGAATGGCTTGAGAGCAGCTCCTGTGGAAGAGGACTTGCAGATGCTAGTGGATGAAAAACTGAATATGACCCAGCAATGCATGCTCGCAGCCCAGAAAGTCTCTTGCATCCTGGGCTGCATCAAAAGAACCATGGCCAGCAGGCTGAGGAGGGTGATTCTTCCCTTCTACTCAGCTCTCACAAGACTTCATGTGGAGCACTGTGTCCACCATGGGGGGCCTCCACCATAACAAAGTCATGGACCTCGTGGAGTTTATCCAAAGGAGGGCCACAAAAATGATCAGGGAGCTGGAGCAGCTCTCCTGGCAAGGACAGGCTGAGAGAGCTGGGGTTGTTCAGCCTGGAGAAGAGAAGGTTCTGAGGAGACCTTGTAACAGCTGTCTAGTATCTGGAGGGGAACTACAAGAAAGCTGGGGAGGGACTTTTTGCAAGGGCTTGTAGTGATAGGACATGGGGTAATGGGTTCAAATTGTAAGAGGGTAGATTTAGATCAGAAATGAAGAAGCAGCTCTTCACTGCAAGGGTGGAGAGACACTGCAACAGGTTGCCCAGGAAGGTTGTGAATGCCCCCTCCCTGGAAGTGTTCAAGAGCATGCTGATGGTGTGGAAGGTGTTCTGGCCCATGGCAGGGGGGTTACAACTAGATGATCTTTAAGGTCCCTTCCAACTTTAACTCTTTCTGTTGTTCTACCACACAGTTCACAGAATAAGTAAGTCTGTTGCTATTCTCGACTAGTAATGTGAGGAAACTTCATCTGTCACTTTGCCTGTTTGCTTATTTTTTTGCTTCAAGTCTTTTCACACATTCCAGCTAGATAACTTAAGCAGTACAGCAATGCTACAGTGACAGAAATAAGCTTTGAGGGTGTCAGTTTCATACAAAGCCAATGGAACCTATTGTGTAATAATGTGTTGTGTACCTGTTTGTCCCTAGGCCACAGCTCAGATGGA
>NW_008621188.1:13459-22858 GCF_000691845.1 Merops nubicus | reverse complement strand
CAGGACATTATAACCAATTATTCTCCAGAGAATGTCCTTCCCCTGGCAGATGGAGTGCTCAGTTTTACCCACTATCAGATCACAGAACTGGCTCGAGACTGTTTGATTAAATCCCACCAAGGCCTCATCACGTCACGATACTTCCTTGAATTACAGCGGAAGTTAGACAAATTGCTACAGGAGGTATGAACCATGAGACTACTGTTATGTTTGCTTGAAAAATAATTTTAAGTCCATTTTTCTATAAGTTGTTGTTGAAATAATTGTGACTGTTCACTCAGATCATTACCGAAGTAATATTCGTATTGGTTTTCATGTATGTAGCGACCACTACAAAGACTTCAAGGATTCCTAATGTACTAGTCTGGAATAGATGGGTTGCAGAGATTTCAGAAAAAACAGCATTTTGTAATGCAGTGCAGGTTCCAAATTCCTTACCGAAGTTTGTGTGTAAATCCTAAATGAGGAGGCTTGCTACTCCATTTACTGCAGATAAATGAGGAAACGTAGAGACTTCTTACCTTATTAGCCCTACTAATCGCCTGCTGTGTTGAGAAAGCAGGCAGCAGCCCTTAGCTTTCCATTAGCTGGAGGTTATTTAATTATTTAAATATTTATAATATTCCTTTCATAATTAAACTGTTTATTAACAGAAATTACGTCAATTCTAGAAGTATTGAAACTTCCATAGAATAATCAGCTTGATTTATTAAGAAGGACTTGGAACTTGATAAAATAAATGTACTGTGTCGTAAATAACTGCATTTTATGAATGTACAGTTTTTAAAACTATGAATACAATATGTAAAGTACTGGCTTGTGTGGGATTCGATAGCACATTATGAGCCAAATTTTATGTAACAGACTGGCAGGTTTTGATATTAACATGAAATTTTCCATCTGACATGTTCAGGTACCATGCCTCTCTTAATTCATGTCTTTTCTTCTTCTTTCTTTTGAATGCAAGAGCAGTTGCTAAACGTTTTGGTTCTCTTTTTTTTTTTTTCTCTGCTGCTTTTTTGTTAATTCAGTAACTAGGTCTTCTGCAACTACTGTATTTTGAAGTACTTCTCTTCATAAAGGAATGCAAAACTTAACATGTCAGTGGTATATTTCTGGATTATTGAAATCTTATTATTTTAAATGTAGAAAATACACAGAGCTTGCTAGTTAGTCAAAAGGAAGTTTGAACTGCTGACTTTCTTGTGAAATGCATTTATGTGATGTGAAAGTGCAGGCAGAGTTGGTCAGTTGGCTTGAGATACCTGACTATGAATTGTTACACTAGTGATAATGTCAAAATACAAGGAAACAGGTCTAAGATTCACTGAACCATGGGGTAACACTGTTAACAGTACATCCCTTGAAATGACTACTCGGTAGTGCAGAGTACATTCCACTCTTCCACTTAACACCACTCCCCAAACTCTCTATAAAAAAAAACACTAGCAAGTTATTCTCCAATCTGCATATTATTAAAAAAAACCCACCAAAACACTGATTTTGTTGTTTCCTATGGTGCAAATTCTTTTTTAAATAAAAATTCCCTGTTCTGCAAAATGTAATACTTTAAAATATTCAGACTTAAGTTTGCAATCAACTGCACAATACCTGTTAATAGCATAATATGGCAGTTTTCTAACTTTATACCTCAGTTATGGACACTTAGTTGTGCTTTGGACTTCTGTGATTAATTTGTTCTCATTCTCAGCTGTAATGAGAAATGCAGAAAGCTGCAGCTTCTACTGCTTCTTCACATGTTACAATGGTTTTCCATAACCGGGGAAGATTCCCGAGAGGTTTGAGCAGCTTGTTTCAACAGCATTTTTACAGTTCTAAGGTCAAGGTCAAGTGGACACGAACAGTCTGCTGCTTCATTCCTCTTAAATGTAGCATGTACTGAGTCTTTTGTTCAGATATGCAGCTCAGCATTCACAGAACTGTACAAAGGTGCTTTAAATTTTGCTGATAATTAAAATGGCAAGTGGCTTGTTGTTGTCTTTTTTTTTTTTTTTTTTTGTGTCTGGGGGGGGAGTGTGTGTGTGGGTTTTTTTCAAAAAAGTGTTCTTTAGACTTCATTGATAGTGTACAGAGCAGAAATGCTTTTGTCCAATTAAGTGTCTTCTGAAATGTATTGCAGACTGAGAGATGGTATTTGTGCCTCTTTCTTTTGTCCTTCTTAAACTTCACAGATTAATTCTTCTCAGATATTTGGTGTGTGGTTTTTTTATTATTTATTTTACTGTTCATTTTAACAGCAATACATGGCTTCATATTTTCACAACTATTTTTAACATTAAAAAATACAAGATACATAAAAACTACTTATTTGTCCATATTAATAATTTCTCAAATGTTAGGGTTTATAATTCTCTTTGTGGTTTTAAATAAGCAAGAGAGGATGAAAAACTTTAGCCTTAAGTTTCTACTATCCATAACAAAGAAATATTAAAATATTTGAATGAAGGAGTATTTGTATATTTTCATGTGATCCACTTAGTGGATGAAGGAAAGGCCTTGGATGTTTTCTACCTTCACTTCTTTGACACTGCTTCCCACAGTATCCTCCTGGAGAAACTGGCTGCTTGTGGCTTGGAGGGACATAAACCCTACTGGATAAAAACTGGCTGGACAGCCAGGCCCAAAGAGTTGAACAGAGCTAAATCCAGCTGGTGGCCAGTCACAAGTGATGTACCCCAGGGCTCAGTACTGGGGCCTGTTCTCTCTAATATCTTTATCAAGGATCTGGACAAGGGGATTGAGGGCACCATCAGTAAGTTTGCAGACAACACCAAGCTGGATGGTGTGTTGACCTGCTTGAAGGTACGGAAGCTCTACAGAGGGATCTGAACAGGCTAGGCTAGATCATTGGGCCAAGGCCAATTGTATGTGGTTCCACAAAGCCAAGCTCTGGGTCCTGCACTTGGGTCACAACAACCCAGTGCAATGCTACAGGAGTGAAAAGGAGGCTGAGGGAAGACCTTCTTGCTCTCTAGAATTACCTGAAAGGAGGCTGTAGTGAGGTGTGGGTTGCTCTGTTCTCCCAAGTAACAGGACAAAAGGAGATGGCCTGAAGTTGTGCCAGGAGAGGTTTAGATTGGATATTAGGAGAAACTTTTCCACAGAAAGGGTTTTAATTTGCGACAGCCTTCCCAGGGAAGTGGTGGAGTCACCGGCCCTGGAGGTATTTAAAAGATGTGTAGATGTGGTATTGAGGGACATGATTCAGTGGTGGACGTTGCAGTGTTAGGTTAACAGTGGGATCTGATGATCTTTGAGGTCTTTTCCAACCAAAATGATTGTGTGAGTCAAATCAGGAGGAGAATGATAAAGCTTCTTTGCATTCATTAGCATCCTTAAATTGCATTATTTCCTCTTGGAGAGGAACAACTGGAAGTAATTTGAAATACAGTTCAGAACATTCTGCAAATGTTATCAGACCTCATAGAAATATTTTTCTCTTGGTATTCTTTCATAGCATTTTCCCCACTTTGTTGTAATCTTTGTGAAACTCAATTTTTGTCTTCCTTCTACACGTACCTTGATATGGAGCCTTTCTGCAAGTACAGTTATATATAGAATCTGTCATTGTCATTGTAGTAGGATGTGACCATGGGAAATCAGTATCAATTTGGCATGGATGTTGCTTATGTTTATTAATATTAATTTTCAGTTTTCATTCCATCCATAAATTGAGACACGACTATACATGCAGAGAGATGTATGCTGTATTGAAATGTAGTTCCTTTTGCCAAACTGATGGTAATAATACTGTGTAATTTTTTTTACAAAGAAGTAGGTGCAGTGTCCATTGTAGGTGCTTCTTTGTTGTTACAGTGATAGCATTGTACAAATGGAATTACTTCAATTTGAAATTACAGCTTTGCTCAAATCCTTTTTATTTTACAGGCAACTTTACATGCACATGCTGTTTGTCTCAGTTACGTGCTTCAAACCCTCAAAAGTGTCCCAGATGTCATATATAGTTTCCTGAGTAGAGCATGGAATGCAGTTTGTGTTACTATCACTTATTTTTATCTTCTAGGCTCAGGAGCGATCAGAGAGTGGAGAATTGGCATTTATTAAGCAACTTGTCCGAAAAATCCTGATAGTTATTGCTCGTCCTGCTCGCTTACTGGAATGCTTGGTAAGACTATGCTTACTCTAAGTTGGTTTTACACTTGTTAGCGTAGGAAGATTTCTGGCTTAGTACTCAAGGCCCTTTATAGTAGTTTTTGAAACATGTCAAAGAGTGGGGTAAGACTTCATCATTGGTGAGATCTCTTCTGCTTTTATTTCAGGAACATGAGACTGGCAGGGACCTCCTGCAGTTGTGTTTGGTTCCCTGCTGTTGTAAATACTGTTACAGAATCCCTTTCATCAACTGAGGAAGTTCCAGTTTGAAACAAGCGGTGTTTTTCTGTTGTTTTGTTAGACTTCACTATTCCTTGGGAAAACAGTCCTGGAATCACAATTGCTTGATGGTTTCCCTTTTGATGTTCTTCTTCTTCCTAGAAGTTTCATAATTTTGTTTGACTCATCAGCTGCCAGAGTTATAAGCATCTTGCAGTCAGCTCTGCAGTACTTGACCTGGGGGGGCAACAGTAGCACAGGGATTAGGGTGTCTGGATAAACAGATAGCTGGAGTTATAGTGTGTAGAAGAAGAGTTCACTTACTTGTGCATTAGCATGGCACTGATGCTGCTAGACTGGGCTAGCTTGTGTGAGGCCACGTGGGTGTCTTTCTCCTTTGCCTGCCTGTGCTGTGGGAGCTGGGATGGCTCAGGTGTGGGAAGCTGCTCCTGCACACGGAGCCAATGGGCTCAGTTGCGCAGTGGAAATAACAAAGCCTTGCAGAACACAGTGTACTCAGGAGGACAGCGTGGACACCCAAATGCTATGTAGGAGCCAGCCTGAGTCCAACAGGCTTGGCAGGCAGCCTGAGCTGACTTTGTTGAGCCACTCTGCTTGCCAATATCAGGATCACAGTGTTGGTGCTGCATACAGCCTTTTGATGCTGGCAAGGCTTATGTGGGAGCCACTAACCTGCTGCTAGACTCAAGTCATGCCTGAAAGTGTCATAACTGCATTTGGATGGCACTAAATCTGAGCTAGTAAGTTTTTCCAGCCCGATTTTGGCTTTGTGCTGTGTCTCTTCAGCTGTGGCACAGTTAATCCACAACCTGGCTCATTCAGCCATTGGCTTTTTGAGAGCTGCATGTGTTTTGTTTTGGAAATGCCATGTCTCAGAGTTCCCAGTTGCAGTTTGTTCATGATTTCCAGTTTAGAAGGAATCTTAAGTAAGGTATGTGCTCTGAATCAGCATAAAAGAGAGTCAAAAAGAAAAAAAGTGGGCTTTAAGAGTAGAGGATGCATTAGCCTGTCCTGCCTTTGCCATTGGATCCAAACTTGCACTACTGCTTCATGTTTAACCCTGAAATGCTCTTTCCATATCTAGTGTGATCTGCCGTGCTACATTACAAGACTTCACATAAATTTTCTCCACCTCTTCATTCAGCTGCTCATATAAAGTCTTGTTTTTCCTCTGATCTGCATCATTCTCTGTCATCACACATCCAAAAATGCTCTTAAATACATTCTGTGGGCTAACAGACTGAGGCTTCTTCATGATGCTTTGTCCTTCCCATCTGTGCTTCCTGGCTCTCATCTGTGCCCCTGGCATTGCTGTTGTCTTTAGCTTTTTAATTCAGGTTCTAAGTTTTATAGCTAACTCATATAAATCTCCATTCACTTAGCTCTCAGTTTCTGCCCCAGGATTTTATCCTAGACTACTTGCTCTGCCTTATCATGCTTCAAGCAGAGCTGTTGTGCATCCTATACTACTTTTCCTGCTCCTGCTGATGCAAGTGGAAGGACAGTGTTACAAGGGCAGGCGATGACTGTCTCTCTCAGTTGCGAGTTTCAGAGCAGCAGTTGCAAGGACATCAGAGCTTCCTTAAAGAGGTCTTACTTCGGCTGGGATCTTTAGGAGATTTGAGGGGTAATGGAACAACTCTGCACGGTATGTTTCTGCAGAGACAGGTGGCTTGAAGAAATTGAGGCATCCTGTCACAAAACAATAGATTTCTCATTCAAGAAAGAGTTAAATGTACTCATTAAGCCTCCCTGGAATCTTGTAATCTTATGGAAAAAGTATTTTTGCATTCCTGTGGAAACTTGCAAATAACACTGGCTGATATTTTAGAATGTGTCTGAAGTGAATGGTAGTTATGGAAAACTTCAGCCTCTGTAAGAAAACTCAGAGCATTGTAGGAAGTAAATCCAGCACTTTTGTCATGAAAAGTTTCAGATACCATGCAATAATGCTCTGTTTTCTGGTAGCGATCTTGGCTCAGGATTAAACAGTAGTGAATTTCTTTTTCTATTCACTTGACAATAGTGAGTAAACCTTTTGCACCTTCATGTGTGCCAAATGCTACTGCCAAATGTTGAAAGATTTTTCCACATTTGTACATGGAAAACAATACACAGAGTTCGAGGTAAAGGTCAGAAAGTAAAATTATTTGCATGTGCATATGTATATATTTGCATGTATATGTATATTTAGAGACACATATACACACAGGTACATATTCATGTGATTAAAAGTATCTGTTTTGAAATTAACTGTGACTTACTAGCAAGTGGAGGAGAAGGTGTGTGTCTGCCACTGCATCAGGTAAGGAGATGGTGTTTTCATGATGAAAGTAGATAAGAAGTCTTGCCATACATCATCACGTTGTTGTGCTCTTTAGTGCCAGGGAGTAACATAGAAGACATACAGCTGGGGATAGTGTATCAGATGAGGAGACCAAGGCTAAAAAAACACCTAATACTTACTCAGATTTTTAGGCAGTTTAGCAGCATCCAGAGACTGAGTTAAATAAGAGAGCTTAGGCAGTTCATAGTTTTGTGGAAAGTCCATTGGAGTAGGTTGGAAATGATGAAGCTTGTTTTATGAGAAATGAAAAACTAAAATGGCTTCCACAAGACTGAAAATTCTGAAGAGGTTTCATTTTGTATGTACTGCAACTCCTCCTGGTAGCCACAGCGATTTGTATGCTTCCAAAATTAATCATGATACCTAACTTCTGAAGCAGTCCTCCAAGTTGGGATGTTGAGTTCCTGTCCTGGGAAGCCTGAGGAGCTAGGAGAGGAGCCTTGTGACCCAGCAGGCAGACTAGAGCCCCATGGAATTGTGGCAGGCCATGAAACTTCTGGAAGGGCAGCTGACTGGCTCAGCAGCCTGCCTGGCTTCTGCACATACTCTTGGCAGAGCTGACTTAGTCCAACGGAAAGTCTGTTCTGTTACATCAGTGTTTTGTCACTCCAGCTGCATCTTAGTCTGTTAAGCAGACAGATGACCTGCTGTCGTCTGTGATAGCCGCAAACATCTTGAACAATGTAGTGGCGATGTGGGAGGTGTTTAGCTAGGAATTAATATCAGCAGATGGAGAAAACATTTTAAAAAACCCACAAACCTTCTAATAAAATTCTTCGTTCATTTCAGTACTTTCCTAATTTTATGAACTGTGAAGGTGGTAAAATAAATGCATTTGGAGAGACTTAGGGGATAGGCAGGGATTTGAGTTTGTTTGGGTTTTTTTATTCCTCTGAGGTTTGCCTCTTAGGTATGGTATAAATTATAGTTGCAATAAAGTTGGTTCCCAGAGGAGGACGTTTCATTTCTAGATTTGGAACAGTTGGATCAATAAGTTCAAATGCTATTGTCAGGAACTTACAATTTTGGTTTCATTCTAAAATTAGTGATTTATTTAATTGTGTTTTCCATAAAACATGGCGCATATATATTGATAAAAAAAAATCATTAAGAAGTAAAAATGGAAAGCAATATATTTACATAGTTTCTTCATTTCAGTAGTGGATTTTATATGCAAATGGCTGCAAGGAGATAGTGTGTGAAATCTTACTACTCCTGGTTATAGGTAATTTCTCTCTGAATATTATGGGAAGTTGTGAGGTCAAAAGAACATACTATTCTTATAAATTAGTGCTCTGAAATAGTGCTATGCAATTTCAGTCTTTACAGCATGTTACATTGTATAAGAATCATAATAGAGTAATACATTATCAGTAATGGAATAAAGATGTTTGAGTTCTTTTAATAAAGGAAATATCAAATATTTACAATAGAAAAAGAAAAGGAAGTTTTTATGTTAGAGTTCAGACTTCAGTTTCTAAAGAGAGAATGAAGGTGATCGTTTTTCTTCTAGGAATTTGATCCTGAAGAGTTTTACTATCTTTTGGAAGCAGCTGAAGGCCATGCTAAAGAGGGACAAGGCATTAAAACAGACATTCCTCGATATATTATTAGCCAGCTGGGTTTAAATAAAGATCCTCTGGAAGGTAAGTACGTTTCCTGGTCCAGGTATAGGCTCCAAGAATTTTCCTTCTTTTAATCATTCTGATAATCTCTGCATACCTGAAAAGTGTCGAAGTAAAGATGGTGTCAGGACAAGCATTTGCTAGCCTTCACAATACTCTCACAAACTCAAAGGCTATAAAAAGGCTATCTGAGATCTTTCTGTTGCATTATTGACAATACACTGTGTCAATGATACTCATAATCGTCTTCACTCCAGGCAATGCAACTTTTTTGTTTTAGCTCTAGTCGAAATTTACTGGTTTAGTTTGATGGCAACTGTTATACAACCAGAGGTATAAATGAAACTGAGCTGAGCTGTTATTTGCCCTTCAGTGACCCCAGACTCTCACATCTTGGAGTACCTGAGAAGAATATGCCCCATTCCTATTAAAACTGCAAAGATTTTTTTTTTTTCTGGGTAGTTTGTTGAGGGCTTCTGTAGGGAGGACTTGGGTTCTGATGAAGGTATAGTCATTGCAGAATTTTTATTTGTCTGACTCTTCTTTTAAGGACAGAGATGGGAAAACTAAGATTACTTCTGTCTCCTAACCAGACCAGTCTCCCTTGCATCCTGAAAACAGGTTCTAGCACTGGTAACAGATGAAAATTGGGTCACTGAGTTCAGTGCTAGTCCTACAATTTGGAAGAAATTGTCAGAAATGCCATCATGGAAAAATTATATTGAATATTGTTATAGATTATATTTGTGTTATGTTGTCAGATTTTAAGAAAGTCAAGCCTCTTGTTAGTCCACTTCCTATCTTCACAGAAGAACTTCCCCATCCAAGCTTAGTATTATTTTTATCTGAGATACAGATTAAAGTAGTTTTGATGGTTTTGGCTTGGATTTAGAATGCAGCAAGGATGCCAGACAACTTGGGAATACTGTTTTCTGTGTGGTACTGTAAAAGCTTAAGAAATAGCTTAATTCTGTGCAAGACAGGGGTGTCTGATGAATTTGGAGAGCTGTTGATGTGGCAATTTATAAATTCTTCACTGACCAAATATGCAAA
>NW_008621188.1:772-13445 GCF_000691845.1 Merops nubicus | reverse complement strand
CAAAGTTTAGTTTGGAGTGTGAGTGGAGGGCTTAGTATTATTGATATTGGGTCTGACACTTGAACCTTGTCTTACTGCTAGACTGATTCTGGCCACTTGGATAAAAGTGGTCCTCATCATGAGTGAAGAACCTGACACTACATAAATTTAACAATATCTATGTATTTTTGTAGACAGCTTTATTGTGAGAGAGGTCTAGAGACAAACGCTGTATATTTGGGAAGGGATGTATAAAGGGAATAAAGGAGAGCGACTTACTGATTAGAAAAGTAAAATAGTTTTAATGAAACTAATAATAATAAAATGGAATATATAAAAAATATATAAACCCAGTATCAAACTCAACTCCCCCTTGACAGCAGTATGTCACTATCACCCCTGATATTGGGGAGCAGGCCCTAGGGAAAAGTCCCCGACTGGACTCAGCAGCAGATGGCAACTGGGTACAGGGGGATGCTGGAACTGGATTCCAGAACACACGGATCAGCATCCAAGGCAGAATGGACAGAGTCCTCCTCAGATGCTGGCCATTGAAGAAGAGAGACCGAGCCCTGTGATCCCTCAGCTTTATACCGAATGTGAGGTACACAGGATGGAATACCTCACTGGTCAGTTTAGGGTCCCCTGTCCTGTCTGCTTCTCCCTGCAGATGTGGCCTTTACTTTCTGTAGCCCTCCATGTGATTCACAAGATTTAGCTGTGGCCTTGGTCTGCACAACAACCCTTGGTGGTAGCTCTAAACCTGGAGCATTATCCCTACTAGAAGCAGACACTGTCTCTGAGAATATGCTGTTAACTTCAGAAAGTGCAGTTAGTTCAAAGAGCTTTAGCTGAAAAGTAAAATCACTGGACAGAATTACTTCTGTCCTACCCCAAACCAGGACAAAGGGATACTATTTTCTCAGATTAAATATTTATTTTAATGTGAGTGTACTTCATCTAGAACACATCTTATAATTATATTTCATATATTGAATATTAATGAATATAACAACCTCTGAAGCCATCTAGGATAATTGAAGTGTGGTTTTTTTCTGATGGAACAAAAATGGATTATATGGTTTGTCAGTAAATACTGAGGGGTCTGTGAGATATGGATTACAGATCTGTGGCTTGATTAGAGATTTGGGTGATGGAATTATTTTTGTGTGTCATTTTAAAGGTTAGTGTGTATGCAGATTTGTGATTAAATAATTCAGGCCATCTGATTCGTATTTGAGATTTCCTATCTTCCTACAAAAAGTGATATTTGTAAGCAATATAAATCACTGTGTAATGACTTCTTAAATGATATGGTTTTGAATTTAAGTTGATAATACAAAGACATTTCCTAAGCAAAAATAAAAGAGTGTCACTGTGGGTTTATGCTCTGCGATTAATTGTTTACAAAGATAATTATTTGGGAACATCATATTCATTGCTATTAAAAAAAAAAAATAACATGAAGATCATCCTCCTGAGAGAGCTTTAAATTCCTTACATGCAAAACCAGAAAACATTTTAAAATATCTAAACAGCAGAAGAACCAGATTTTTCAAAACCAACAAGCAAAAGTCACCACAGTAACACCACTTATCCTGAAACACAGAGTTGTGTTTTCAGCTAAGCTGTTAAATTGCAGTGTTCATAAATGTTCATGTAAAACATTTTGCTTCCTATGCAGAGAAGAGCAACCTACTTCCATAGACCTTTCTCTGCTTATCTCCTTTGTTTGATGCCATAGCTGTAGTGTCCTTTCTTTGAGTGAAATGATGCATTCATTACTTGGAGATAAC
The DNA here is from genome assembly GCF_000691845.1 of Merops nubicus. Classification (NCBI taxonomy): domain Eukaryota; kingdom Metazoa; phylum Chordata; class Aves; order Coraciiformes; family Meropidae; genus Merops; species Merops nubicus. The sequence goes on along the minus strand of NW_008621188.1, from coordinate 11,670 downwards.
GCCAGATAAATTTGTGCTGTACTGAAAGCAATACCACAACAGATTCATCATGTAGCAGAGACTGGTGGCTTCACTTCTGAAGAGTTCCCCAGAGAGAAATTTTTCCCCATGGCTTTTAAATTACCATCTTTACCTTTTTGAATCATGAGTCTTCAGAAATGGTTTAAATCAATGAAGGAAAAAGGGCAGATGTTTAATGGTATTTAGATGAGTTTTAAAAATCTCTTCAGGCATTGCAAAATGGTTCCATAGCTCCCTGTTTCAAAAGCTGACTCTTGGTTCCATTCCATTACTACCTACTGCTTGCAAATAACATGTATTTCTCAGATAATGGTTGTTTTGCAGTAGTTCTGTTTAAAAAAAGACTTATTTTTATTTGCTATTTATGAAAATAGTTTCAGTGGAGAAGGCTGTCAAAGTGTGTTACTATAGCTTGCTCAGTTCTCACCTGGACAATAAAGGGGTTCATCAACACTTCTATTATAAAAAGCTGTATTCACAAAACTGGACTTTCGCTGAGGATATTCATTTCAGTTTTGAGTTTGGCCTATATCAATTTATCTTAGACTTTCATTTTCTTTTTTTTTTTTTTTTTTTTGTAAGATTTGTGTGTTCCCAGGGAAGATAAGTTTTTGCTGTTAATTCACTTCAGAATTTTTTGAAGTAGTTTTAACTTCTCTAACACTTTAAAGATCTGTTTTGTTTTTTTGAAGTGATATTTTCATTACTTCTGATTCTTACATTTTTCAAATATTGTGGTTTGGACAATGATTACAAACAAGAGTTACTCCTTAAATCTTCAGCTGTCCCAACAAAAAATTATCTGTGTGGTTAATTTGCTCTTAATGATTACAGTAAGTGTTATGCAGACTTTCCTTTCTACTAGTCACTTACTATGTAGAAAAATCCAGTTTCAGTATTGTACTTGACTATTCCAGTATTTCTCATACTCCTAAGTTCATATAACTGGCCTCAGATAAAAATGCATCTTGCAAATTTCAGATGGTCTTATCTCTGATACTCAGCACTTAATTATGATAAAATGTGTGTCTTTGGCTATATGGAGTATATAAATAGCTATGTATGTGACTGAAGTAATTCTAAACTTCTAGGGTCCTTCAGCTCCCAGCTCTCACATTCAGCTTTTATTACCTAGATGAGTTTGAAGGTACTGGGCCCCTGAAGAACGGGATAGGCTTAGGAGCTCTGCAGCGTAGGTAGGCTCTGGCAGGGGCAAGCAGGCCATGTTGTGAACTCTGAATATCTTAAGTCTCCCTGGGAAGCTGTCTGCATTACTGACTCCATAAATTACAAGCTTCTAAGAAAATGGCTTGTAGCTTATTCTGTGTTACCAACATTTCTGTGTAGAAGTCACAAACCATTTTGCGGCCATCTATCCCTAAGAGAAACTAGAAGCCGTTTGCTCTGTGAAGGAGCCCAACAAAGATGGAGTTTACTGTTAAACCCTCAGGGGCTGAGATCCTCAGAAGTTTTAGACGATTAGTACTGTCTTAATGCTCAGATTACACACAGATGTCAGAATTCCCACATCTCATCACAGTGATAACAGTATCACTCTTGTTTTATGGCTGCTGGAATTCTTCACTGGAAGATTACATAGGCATTGTATAGCAGATCTTAATTTTTTCTGAGTAGGATGTTTTCATACATGCTTGGAGATGCCCTAAAAGTGATTTGACAGGTACGGCAGATGGGACATCAGTTTATTAAGTAATCCAGAAAAGTGTCACTTCTCAGGTTTTCTGAGCTTCATTTTTTATTTGTTATATTTTAAAATGAAGTTTCTAATCTTTGTTTCCAGAAATAGCTGAGCTAGCTAGCTGTGACAGTGGGACGGCAGAAACTCTGGAAGTTGATGAATCAAGAAATGTAAGCTTTCATGTTATGTAACTGCTTTTGTTGAATTTGAGCAAGGAAAAATAAATGTGTTGTATTCCTCCTGGCCCTGCCCCATTTTATCTTCCCCTGGTATTGTATAAACAGATTGAATAGAAAGTGATTAATACTCAGGCTAATGCCATGGTGGTGAGCAGACAGAAGAGTTGCAAAAAATAGTGGAACAAAACTTCCTACCTATTTTCCTAGATGTTTCAATATCTGGTCTACTTTGAACCTAAAACTATTACCAAACTGCATGGATAGGGTTCATATAAGTTCCTGGAGATCTGGAAAACATCTTGAAAAGGATCTTGTGGGCTTGGAAAACTGAATTTGGAGTCCTGTGCTCTCATTATCCTCCCTGCATCCTGATACTAATTCATACTTAAATCTTCATGGTTAATTAAAAATTAAAGCTAGAAAAAAGGTTCTGTGGTACACAGGACAACTTAATTTTGAAACTGCTCTGACATACGAGTATGTGAAAGTGGCCTCTGTAATAGTAGAATTATTGTGGGTTTATCTTCCATATTTTTCTCTTTCATTTTATGTCTTTTTTCACAGTCTATCCTAAGTTGTATCCCAGTATATCCTAACATGAGTTTGGAATGTACAAAAATTTATTTGAATATTCAAGACTTATCTACATTTTGTTACTACCAGGCTGCACTACCAAAGTCAGATTTATTAAAATGGGAAGGTAATGGTCAGTAAGTGCCCGGAGGGATTCACAGAAGTCTAACTCTGGATAGGAAAGACTGGTAATTCCTCTACCAGAAGCCTTCAAGCCTTTGTACCGTAACATGTGCCTCTGGATAAACAGTCAGATAGCTGCAGTGCAACAGATAGCTTTTTAATGAAAAAGCAGCTTTGTTTCAGGAGTCCCTTTGGTCCCTCTCTGTGCTAGCTGTGTAGCGAACTGGGCAGAGCTCTTAGCTGGTTAGTCAGGGTGTGACAGCCTGATGACAGTCGGGTTTTCTTTTCTTATTTTTCCCCGATTTTGAAAAAACTGCTATGTTAACTTTGTTCTTTCTTCTCTTTGAAGAGCTCTAATACCTCACTAAAGCTGCAGAGGAAACCTCGGGAAAGTGATTTTGAAACAATTAAACTGATTAGTAATGGAGCTTATGGGTGAGTAATTCATGAGTGCAACAGTTCTTGCACTTTATTTTTGCTTAATTTCTCATTGTTTCTTATTGCAAGGATGTTTATGTGAGGGAGTTTGTTTGCATTGCTGCTTTTTTCATTCAGCTTTTCTGTCTTGTTGCTAAAAATTGAAGATCACAAGAAACACCTTTTAGAAGGCCTGCTAGGCAATAATGAATGTGTGCTTCAGTAAATTAAAATACTGCATATTATATCATAAAGATTTATCAGAAGTAGGTAGGTATCATGTAATGCTAAAGATGAAATCTGAATAAATCAAAAGACAAATTTAAAGCCACCTTTATAAGACTGGGAACAGCCTTGCTTATGCAGATGTGAAACAGAATAAAACTGCGTCTGTAGGGAGACAGATGACTGCTTACTTGACCTAAAAATATCAGTAAAGTAGACACAAACCTTTTTAAGTAGGGCAGCACTGTTTTGTTGCTTCTCCATGGATGCTCTTCTATTCTCAAATTTTAACCAGTTGACGTTTAAGGAATTACTGTTACTTGGTTGGTTTTTGGGTACTTGGAAAGTACACAGCTTACTGTGCAGTGATATGAGTCATCTGGAGGTATCCTAGAAGACCAAGAGAAAATTGTTAGCCTGGGCCTTAAATGAACACACATGTTTTCTGGAAGTACTGTGTAGGCATTGTGTCCATCAGGAGCCAGAGTCTGTCTTCAGTCGCCTTTCCTGATTGGATACTATCTGTTAGACCCTTGATTGGTTGGTTCCTCCTCTGCCCTGGCATGTCAAGACAGGAACAGTTGGTCTTTGTAACCTGCACAACCAGGAGGGATGCGTTGGTTCAAAAAAGAGGGGTTTCTGCCTTGAGGTAAGAAATCCATTGCCAAATGAGACCGTGTCAGAGCCCAGCAGTGGAGAGGGCTCTGCTGCTTTCCAACACAGACCCCATTAGATTTGCTCTACTCTGCACTATCTCTGTTTGAGGTAGGAAGCAGCAGTGACCTCAAACAGGACTTGGCACTCTTTGAAGAGACCTTGGACATACAAGAGAAAGCATCTGCAATCTACTCACTGGAGTTTTGCATGCTGTTTTAATGGCCTGAGGCTGATAGGCAAAGTAATACTCTAATCATATTTAGTTAAAGGTGACCCTGAGCTCTAGGACAGGAGGCATTTATTATTGCCTACTACTGTTGGTCATGATAGCTTGTGTGGAGGTTATTACTTGTGGCCAAAACAGCTCACATAGCTCAGCAACAAACATGAAGGAAATAGCATAATTTGCTTATAAGGTATGTAAATAAACAAATACAGTTTCTCACTACTCAACTTCTATGCAATTCATTTTATCAGAATTTCTGCCTCAGCAAACTCGTTGCTTACATTATACCATTTTCTCCCAGTTACCCCAGAACTTCGAAAGCCTTTCTTCCAGCACTTAGCAGTAGCTGGTGCTCCCTGCTATGGATGCATCCCTTTCTCCTTTCCTGTTGCAGATTTTTAGTCCCTTCCATACCTCCTTCCATGTCTTAACCAGTTTCCTCTTGGTCTTACTGGAGGAGGATAGGAAGAACTGCGTGGGGTGGGTCCACATCAGAGAAAAAGGTGTCTGACTCACTAGACCTGCTCAGCTTCCCAGCAGTTTTAGGATGCTGAGGGATGGGGAGAGAAGGGAGTAGCTGCAGAAGGGCATGCTGCAACCAGCAGCACAAGGTTGCCTACCTGAAGTCAGAGGTTCGGTGGACTGGTGGCTCTTGCTCCATAGGTGTTACAGTCAGAAGGTGCCTTGATGAGAAACACAGGCTGGGTACAGCTGTCCATTTGAAACCAGAGACAAGAAAGCAGCTGAAAAGCTAGAGAAGAAATTATTAAAAGCCGTGTCTTTCTACAGCACATAGGATGAAGTCATGAAACACTTCTTTTCCCCTCATGTTTGTAGCAGCGAAAATCAATACTTATGGAACAGCTTTTTAATGCAAATAATATGTGAAATTGTCAATATAAATGTCATGAAAATGGGATGAAACCCTGATAAATATGTGAGGAAAGGGGAGTTGACAGAGGCTGAACAGCTGGGAGTGTATCGGGATTCTGCATAAATTATTGCTTTCTTTAGCAAATGTTTAAACGGGTAGGCTTGTGAGTGGTATTGGGGTAGTATTAGAAGTGGAAATTGAAAATGACATCAGTTCAGTAGTGTGCAATTAATTCCATCCTGAAGCAAACAACAACCAAGTAGATTTTGTTGGTTTAGATTTTTAAATGGTTACTTCTAAGAAGAAAAATCCGCAGTGGTATGTCAGAAGAGTGGGGCTGTAGTACCAATAGACCATTTCTTGATCTTTGTTAGGTGTTTCTTCTGTTTGCAGCAGGACATTTGGTGGTTAATTTACTCGAAAGTTATGGCTAAGTTCTAAGAGGTGCGCATCATGATAACCTAAACGCTCTTTAGCCCATCTACAAAATGGAGAGTAATAAAGCAGTAATACCTGTTCCATCTGTGAAGACAAAGCAATAAACTACCCCATAAGCATTTATTGCAGTTTATTTACAAGTGTAAGCAGCTCAAATAAAAGTTATTGTTGTTCTGCTACAGGGATTATTTTTTTACCATTCCATGTTTTTCCAGGCCATTAATTTTTTTAAATAACTTGAATATGTGTGAATTCTGCCTGTGTTGCATTGATTTATTCTCAAAAATGTCAGTGGGTGTATTTTGTGCTCTGACTTACTAAAGTTTTTGTATCCTATTGTAATACTTTATTTTGAGGCTATAATGGAGGGTTTAATTCTGAGCCACTTTTTAAAAAAATACATTCGACAGTCTTTGATTCCTCTGTGGGATTTTTGCCTTCATTACTGAAATGGAAAACTTTGACTGCTTGACAAGGTAATTGTTGGTCTTGGCACGGTGTATCAGAGATTTGTCAGATATGTTAAACTTGATGAGTTTAAATATAAACTGTTGGTTTTTTGAAGGTTTGAGTAAACATCTTAGCAGTTTTGCTTTTAATTGATTGGGTAAACTCATTTGTAGTGCAATTAAATGACTGTATAGTAGATGAGGTGTATCAGACTTTTGGGAATGGCTAGGAATATACAAGAAGTTAAACAAGCTGTGAATCAGTAAACATGTAGAATGCTGGCCAAGTCATTAATGGTTTCACAAGCTGTCTGCCTGACTTTTTTTCAGCCAGCTAAAACTTACCATACTTCCTAAAATATGAACTTGCACTGCAATCACAGCAGCATTTTTTCTATATTCCAGCCTGTAGAGAAGTAGTAGGCATTAGTAGTCCATCTTGTCAAGCTGACAACAGCCTCATTTCCTGAACCAGCTCAACAAAATAAAGATTACATTTTATTTCAGGGAAGTAAGTGATGTTAGTTTGCTAGCTCTTCACTGATGTGTAACTGTATCTGCTTAAAGCAGATACATGATACCACTTTTGCACCTGTCTGGAATGCTTTTATTTCTACAAAGATGGTAATGTCAATATGTACACAACATACTAGCTAATGGTCTTACTTGATAAATTTAAAAACTCTGAGGCATTGTAGGCTTGAGCAGCTGCTGCCCCTGACCTGGGAGTATTCATTCCTGTCCCTTCTCCACTTGCTTGACAGTACTTGCTCATGTGTAGTTTCATTGGGAATGAGATTGACAAAGTTGCTCAGCTGCTGAATAACACCCTGTCAATCAGGTTAATTTATCAGCCTGGCAGTCACCAGTTCACAAGCAGGAGGGGATTGGGAGGAAATGTGGCTTTGTAGGTTCACTTAAGTAGCTCCAGCTCCAAGTGGTCTGTTATGCTGTATTCATTTCCTTGTTTTATGTTCACCTGTGTGGGTGACTAGTCTATGCAGAGTGAGAGGTTTATGATTCCCAGAAGCCCGTAGCTTTAAAGGCCAGTTTAGAAAGTAGAGGCTGGCAATTACTATGCTAGGGATCTTGTATTTATCATTCATTGTGGACTCACACAAAATTATTAACTTTGAACTCATGCACTTAATTGCTCTTGAGTGAGTCTCCTTTCCCAGTGCAGCACAGGCCGCATGGCCTTATCTTTCTTCTACTAATCATACATGTGTGAGGATCTAGTATTGGCAGCTGATGCAGTCCTCTCGCTGATACAGAAAGATTTCTGAGATGTTGAAGGTCTTCAATACTGTCCTTGCTGGATGTGCAGCATGCTACAAACTGGTGAGGAGCTCAGTTTCTTCAGTGTCTATCTTGCAAATACAGAATGGTTTACCCATAGGAAATTTGGACAGCAGCTTCATCATTTTACGTCTGTGTTGCTGTAAAGATAGAAGGTGTTGCTGTTAAGTGTGGAGAAGTGGTTCTGTTGGTGACAATTTGTGACAGCTGAACAATAAGGAGTAGTACCAGTTGTGAGAGAAGAATCACAGCCATAGTGTTCCCTTCTTCAGATGGCCAGCTTCTCGTTTGCTTCTAGGGGGACTAGGATAAGTCTGGAACACTCCTGAGAGGAGGCTGTGTGCATTGTCCCAGGACTCAGAAGACCCACACCATACTGCATGCTCATGTTAGGAGTGCTGTAGGCAGCATTTTCCCCTGCCCCCAGATAAATCTTATCTGTTCATGAGATCAGCCTGGGAGCAGCATAAAAATGTTTGAGGGGAGGTGATGCAGTACTATTTGTAAATTCTGGTCTTAAATACTATCCAGTGAAGTTAAGCATATTGCTGTCACATGAATCACAGCCTCACAAGTGGCTCCTCTTCAGTGGAGAAAACATCAGACATAATTCCTGGGTAGTACAGAATTTAGTATTCCCTTTTTGGGAAATTGCCTGTGAAAATGAGCTATATTTGCTCCTGGTGAGCAGCTGTAACATTTAAGCAGCAAGTACAGTACCTGGTTTCCACAAGGAGTTCAAGGTCCTTTGACAAATCAGAAAATCAGGTCAAAGCAAGTGGCATAGCTACATTAGCCTCAGGCACCGAATATAGAGTAGATTGTAAAATGGCTCTAAAAGTTGAGGTTACTGAAGAGCTGTAAACGAGGCTTGAAGAAGTAATTTAGAGAAAAAAAAATAAGAGGAATCTTGGTTGTAAAGCTGGAGGAATAGATTGCATAATATTTAAGTTGGAGCAATTTAGGAACACACTTACAGGTTTTACCTTTTTTTTTTTGTCATCTTAACACATGTGCACAGTGTTTTATATTTGTGCCTAGCTAAAGGTATTTACAAATACTTTTTCAAGCTAAGATTTGTGTTGGAAGTGGGTTAAGGTAATGATTAGACAAAAGTGTGTGATCTTTCTTATTTTTCTTGAAAATTTTTTATTTGCTATATTGAAATACAACATTAAGAAAATACAGAACATTTGTGTACCTGTTGAGATCTGTACAGTGGAAACAGAATATCTTTGAAATCTCTTGTTACCATGTTTTGACAAAATGGATGAGGCAGGAAGGCAAGTTCCTAATTTGAAACCACAGGAGGTTGCAACAACGCCACTCTGATTGTGGCTTTGCAGGCAGATAGAGCATACCACTGTCATTGAATGGATCGACTGGGCAATTGAATGATCTGGATGTTCTTAATACATTGCTCTTGTGTTAGAGGAGTCCCTAGATTTGCCATTGTCTTTATAATAATAATAAAAATATAGATAAATCATGATAAAATAAATTATGAGCAACATTTAATGATGAAGGCCAGGAAACCAGGCTTGAAGTGTTGTGTTCTCTCTTAAAAGCACAAACAGAACAAAGATAAGCTTCTGTCAAGTGCATCAGCTGTGGCATTCTGAAAAATAAAGAATAGAGACAGCAATGGGAAAGTTGCCCTACGGGAGCAGGAAACAAGGGGTGAGTTCCATGCCAGGAGCAGGTAGCAAAATGACAGCTTGCAGGAGAATGAAGAGAAACTAGGCAACTATCACAGATTACACAGTAAACTGTTGTACAGCAACAGAGGGATACTTCAGGGGTGCCAAGCCAGGGTTCAGAATTACCCAAGACAAAGTTATATGCTGTTATATAAAGTTACGTAGCCACTTACTGTGGCTGTTCTCATCATTTTACCTCAAAGTTCACAGTCTTGTCTCACTAAATACATGCTTTACTCTCCCAGGCTTTGCATTTTGATTAAGCTGAAGCCTCACTTAGGTGCAGAAACATGGAAGATACTTCTGTTTCTGGTTTTGGGGCTTTTTTCATGTCCATGTAATTTATGCATCTTTATTTAACTGTTTCTCTTTGGGAAGATATAATTACCTATTTGTCATTTTATTGAGATATCAGGAAATTCTAATACTTTTTTCAAACTGTGGGAACTGAGAACACTGGTGGCACAAGCTGTCCTGGGTGCAGTGTGCGTAGTTTAGTAGGCTGAGGAAATGGCATCACTGCTGTGAACTGGGAGTGTCTTGGAGGAATAAAGGTCTTCTTCAGCAATAACATGCTGCTTGCTAGGGCATAGTTTTCTTTGTAAAGCATAACTATTTGCTGGGGTTACTGTGATCAGAGGATGTGAATAAGTCATATTAGATTTTTTTTATATGTTTGCACAGGAATTGGCAAGACTCAATAAGAGTTTTCAGGTAGTTTTGAAGGTGGGAGGGGGATGAAACCAGGCTTGCTGGAGATAAGCCTGGGAGCAGCAGCATGAAAATATTTGAGGGTTGATGTGCTGGCAAGGTCCTTTAGCCTGGTGTCCTGGTGGAGGCAAAAAATGGAGATCCATGTGGCAGCGAAGATGGAAGGGTTATTGATGTATTAGAAATATGGAAGTGTCTGAGAATGGTTGTTTAGGAACTGGGACTCCTCCCTCCAAAGAGGTGATGAGATTAATAGCCTAACTGAGGTACAGCTACACCAATGCATGCAGCAAGGACAACAAAGAGGAGGAGCTGGAAGCCATCATGCAGCAGGAAGACTAAGATGTAGCCACCATCACAGAAACACGGTGGCATGATTTGCGTGAGTGCTGCAGGCACAGAATCAGAATGTATTGAGTTGGAAGGCACCTTTAAAGGTCATCTAGTCCCAACTCCCCTTCAGGAAGCAGGGACATCTTCAATTAGATGAGGTTGTTCAGAGCCAAATCCAACTTGACCTTAAATGTTTCCGGGATGGGGCATCTACCACCTCCCTGGGCAACCTGTTCCAGTATTTCACCACCCACATAGTAAAGAATTTCTTCCTTATATCAAGTCTAAATCTTCCCTCTTTTAGAATCATAGAATGTTTTGGGCTGGAAGGGACCTCTAGAGGTCATCTGGTCCAGCCTCCCTACACAAGCAGGAACATCTCTACCTTGAATGACTGATGTTGGGACCTCCACCACCTCTCTGGGCAGTCCATTCCAATGATCTATTACTCTTACATTAAAGAATTTTTTTCTGACATTGAGTCTAAATCTATCCTTTCCTAGTTTAAAACCATTACTCCTTGTCCTATCATGACAAACCCTTTTGAATAGACCTTCCCCCGCCTTCATGTAGGTGCCTTCAGGTACTGGACAGTCACTACAAGGTCTCCTCGGAGCCTCTTCTCCAGGCTGAACAGCCCCAACTCTCTCAGCCTGTCTTCATACGAGAGGTGCTCCAATCCCTTGATCATTTCGATAGCCCTCCTCTGGACTCACACCAATATGTCTACATCCTTCTTGTGCTGGGGGCTCCAGAACTGGACACAGGAGCCCAGGTGAGGTCTCACCAGGGCAGAGTAGAGAGGCAGAATCAACTCTCTTGATCTGCTGGCCACAGTTCTTTTGATGCAGCCCAGGATGTGATTGGCCTTCTGGGCTGTGACTGCACATTGATGGCTCATGTCCAGTTTTTCATCCACCAGTACTCCCAAGTCCCTTTCCACAGGACTGCTCTCCAGTATATCCTCTCCACGC
>NW_008621188.1:0-236 GCF_000691845.1 Merops nubicus | reverse complement strand
CAGTCTGACTACCTAGGAATACCTCCCTGTCCTCCATATTTAGTTTAAAACTATTAACTGTTGCAACAGGCCCTGCTAAACAGACCGTCCTCATCTTTCCAGCTTTCTTCCATGCCCCCTTGTATTATTGAAGGGATGCAATAAGGTCTTCTCAGAACATTCTCTTCTCCAGGCTAAACAGCCCCAGCTCTCTCAGCCTTCCTTCATATGAGAGATGCTCCAGCCCTCTGATCATT
>NW_008621187.1:4622-9081 GCF_000691845.1 Merops nubicus | reverse complement strand
CCTAGTTGGAGATATCCCTGCTTATTGAGGGGGCAGTTAGACTAGATGGCCTTTGGTGGTCCCTTCCAACCCAGTACATTCTATGATTCTAATGTACTCTTACAGGACACCTTTCAGTCACTTAATTTGTCTATGTGCTTAAATATTATGAAAACTGGAAGTTCATGTTAAGAGACTAAAAGGATTTTTGCAAAACTTTACCTGTTGCAGAACCCCTCTTTTAAATCTAGTCTCTAACAGTCAGTGCTAAGGCAGGTGTCTTGTAGCAAAATTCTGCAACTGTTGCTCTGATTTTTAGCATTGTTTGTCTACATAATGCAAACCAAGCCGAGACTATTGTATGTTTATGCAATACCAAACATATAAACTGTGTTTTTTCTGTTCTCATTGGTGTGTTTCAGTCTGACTGCACAGGAGCAGCTGATGTCACCCTCCCCGCTGCTGCTAAGCCGAAATAATCTCCTACCACCCATTCCTGCCACCAGTGTGGCAGAGCACACAAGCACCGCAGGGCCCCAGAGGCAAACGGTAATGGGCACAAGAGTTCTGCTCTTGTTTAGTCTAAAAATGTAATCATTGCTGGTCTAATTACCGAACCCAAAAGTTCCAATTTATTTGTACCTTGTGGCAGCGACTGAAATAGGTGCACAAAAAATGGCCTATCAGTTTTGACGAACAGCATCATCCAGAGTTAAATGCTTTCATTCCAGTTAATGCCAGAATTTTTTCCTTCCCATAACTAGGTGTGGAATGGTTGACTTTCTAAATTAACTTTAATTCCTAGGCTAATTCTTTTAAATGTATTGAGTTCTTTTAAGTGTACTGAAGGAAGTGGTAACTGTGTTATTCTTCAATGCAGAAATCTCGAGGGACTTCAAGTCGAGCTCACAGTGTAACAACACACGAAGATAATCACCAGCAGCTACAGGAGCAGCTTTTCTTACCTGATCGCTTCCCCAGGCCTAACACAACCAACACACTTTTGGTAAAGCACAGCAAATTATACCCAGTCATCCTTAGTTACAGAATAGAGCACTTTGACAGTTAACATGTAGGTTAAACATTACTGGAGAAATGAATGTCACAAGTGATCAGTGCCAGGGTTGTTTTTAAGCTTTAAAAAGTATCATCTGGAAAGCTCAGCAGCTTTTAAATAGCCTCTTGTTTGGTTTCTGGGTGTAATTTCAACATTCTTGACTTAGCAGTTAAGAGTGTACAAACTTTTTAAAATCTATTTTGGAACAGAACAATTTCCAGAAGTGAATGATGAGAGGAGAGAATGCGTTTAACTGGCCCAGTGATCACTCTCAGTAAGACTATTCTAAAAGTATCTACCAGCGTCTAGAGCTCAAGTCTTGTGAGGAGTGGCTGAGGGACCTGGGGTTGTTGAGCCTGGGGAAAAGGAGGCTCAGGGGAGACCTTCTTGCTCTTGACAACTCCCTGAAAGGAGGTTGGAGCCAGGTGGGGGTCAGTCTCTTCTCCCAAGGAAAAAGTCAGGATGAGAGAAAATAGCCTCAAGTTGCCCCTGGGGAGGTTTAGGTTGGACATGAGGAAAAATGTCTTCCCCAACAGGGTGGTCAAGCCCTGGCCCAGGCTGTCCAGGGCAGGGGTGGAGTCCCCATCACTGGAGGGCTTTCAAAGACGTGGAGATGTGGTGCTGAGGGGTATGGTTTAGTGGTGACCTGGCAGGGCTGTGCTAACAGTTGGTCTTGGTGATGCTAAAGATCTCTTCCAACCAAAATGATTCCATGATATTTTCTACTCCTAAAGCTGATTTAGCCTTCCTTAAACTTGTGGAGGCTCTACCTTTCATCTTACAGATGAGGAAATACACATGTTTAAGTAGTTAATCACTGTACTATAATCTCGATGTTTGAAATATTTTTTCATGCAAGCACAAATAACTTGGAACTGTCTCTTCAGCCAGACCCACAGCGCCGGCGTTCTTGCACTGTTATTGATTATAGTCATCAGTCCTTGAGGAGGAAAGGATCAACAGGCTCAGGTATGCCCATCAGTACTAGAATTTAATAAGATCAAGAGGTAGGCTTTTGGGACAGGGATGCATTTTCTACGTAGGCAATTGCATCAAGGGGGGTGTGTTTCAAAGTTCTATTTCATGTTTTAAAATGTCCATTATACAAGTTTTACACTTGCATAGAGAGTACGTTACGGTGTGAGATTTTATTACCATTTAGGATTTTAAGTCATTTCAGGAAGCTGAATCCAATCATCCCCAATGCCTCTCATGCCAAAGTTAAGAGCAGGAGTTGCCAATTTAAACAACCTAGCAACAACTACCTTCTGCCAAAGGGTTTTAATTCTCCTTAAGTACACAACTGAAAGAAATTGCATTATGTCCAAAAGAAACTTACTTGTGCTGTGCCTGGAAGGGGTTCTGCTAGAACTGCACTAGATCTTAAAACTTGCATTAGATAAACTTTTAAGTATATTTTAAAGCCAGTAACTATGCCAGTATAATTGACATGCATACTGTGAAAACAGAGTTTCTTGTACTGTTTAATTTATATCTAGATGAACTTCATGGAATTACTTGGCATAACCTAAAAATCAGTCTCATCTGAAATGGCTTATTTTTAGTTTATCAAGGCAGCAGAAAAACATTTTTGTTGTGAATATAATATATAACTTCCCCCTAGCCTTCCCCCCTTCCTCACTGCAAAGTCACCTCCTTAAAGTATTTATGGCTAATACCCTTTGAAAGCAGGCTTTAACTGTGTTGCAGCCTAGTTACACAGCCACAAGTGGGGTTATTTTGTAGCTTTTGTTTTTTAAGACAATACTAAGTTGCACAGAAGACCAGTGAACCTTGCATTCAAAGATCTATACTGTGACCTCTGCTGCACACACAAAAGGGCTACTCTAGTCAGTTGAAAGGGAGTTTGTTCAGAGGTTATGGCAGATGAGAAGGTTAACTTTTGTGCCCTGGAACAGGTTTTCTGAAGGCCATCTTTATAGCTCTTCACCCGAGTTCACCTCGAGGGCTCCCCATTAGCTTCAATACCAAGTCAAGTGAAGTTTTTACCTCCACCTGGAACGGGTGGCACAGAGCAGGGCATTAGATGCACCTTCTGCAAACCAAGTCTGTCGAGACAAGTTACACTGTATTCCTTTCATCACATCTGGGATTCCTTATGGAGTTGTCAGAACTTCTTAAGTAAAAATATACTAACAAGATGGGATTAAAGCTGTAAAGGTTAATGTAGCAGGCTCATGGGTGACTGTTAGAGGACAGGAGGGGTCTTCTAGCTTGCTTAATGGCTGAATGGCCAACTACTACTAATATAAGTAGTACAAGAAGTAACTCAAGTGTAACAAAAGCCTTAAAGTGAACTTAGTTTTAAACAAGAAAAAAGTGTTTCCTACTAAAATTACAATACCTGCCTCCTCCCCTGAAAAAAAAAAAAAACAAAACAGTATCTTTAAGTGCAAGATGAGTTTTACAACTGCTGTATTAGCAAAACAATATTGAAATCAGCAGAACTTCATAGACTTGAATATTTCATGAGAGATTAAGGAACACAGTAGTTCCCTGCAAAGCAGCAACTACAAAAGCACAAACTTTGCACCTTTTAGAAGTTCACTCACTTGTCTCAAACTTCTGTAAGTTAGACACAGTGCAGCTGATAGTGATGTACTAGAATAAAAAGCCAAAAAAAAAAAAAGCATTTTCATTTTAAGCTAAAGATGTGTTTGGTAATTAGTTTTAATACCTGCCTTAAAGTTGTACATATTGTGTGTTTATTAGGTGTTCAGCTGCGTGGTTCTGTGAAGGCCCACAGCCGGAGCGGATCAGTCACGAAAAGCAAACAGGGGTTCTGACATGCCACGGAGAAGTTCCCTCCATCCATCTCCAGGGAGTCATGGGCCACCTCACGCTCTCAGCTCTGTCAGCGGTGTTTACATGGAGTTTTTGACCACCCTTCCTTATGAATAATTATTTTTATATAAATCTAAGAAGCAGCTGCCAAAGATCAGAAGGGATAGACTTACACATTCCATTTTCTAACAGTAGAAAAAGTTTTACTCCGTTGGGAGGGTGAATATACTCCAGTGGACAGTAAAGCCTAACTCCTAGAAGGTCTCACAAATGCTCTCAGTCTTTGCTGTTTTCCCATTACTGACTTGTGACTGGTTCCTGTAGTTGTAGGCAGGTACTGCAGAACCTCCTGATTTTTCCATTAGCTCCACAAATGATTAATCAGGCTTTCCATAGTTGTAGTAATTTAAATTTCTTAAACTGTATTTATATCTTTAAAGCAATATTATACTATCAAAAGCAAGCACTGCACCTGATACCGCTTCTACAACTCAGAGAAGTCCTGTAGGAATTGCAGCAGATGTAATGGAGTTGTTTAAAAATAAGGTAGCAAACCAGGTGAATAGGGCTTACTACAAGTAGTTCCAGAACTGCTGGAAGAACTACTTTCACGAATAT
>NW_008621187.1:373-4612 GCF_000691845.1 Merops nubicus | reverse complement strand
CCTGCTGAGATATTTTATGGTAATTTCACAGTATAGGTGAACAGTCTCCTGTTCAAAAAGTACCTGCAGTTATACAGAATTTCTGCACTCCACCATGAAGTTCCACCACCCCCAGGAGTGCAGTGTAGCTCTTAGTAGATGAGTTCTGCACCGTGTGACAGGGGTACCAGGAGCTAGCTGTAGTTGCCCTTATGGCTCCAGACAAGACAAAAACATGAAGTACAAGCTTCTCAAAGTAAGTGATTAGTTGAAGCTCTCACCCCTGAGCAATAAGCACCATACTGCAATTGTAAAGACACAGGAGAGGAGAACCACTTACTGTGCTTTAACAAAATTAGGACACTGCACAAAACCTTTATAACCCAATTAAAGAGCACTTCTTTTTTCTAAACTGCGTTATGAGTATTTTCCAAATTACAATTCCTAATGGAAAAAAACAGAGATAGACTGATGCTGAAGAGGGGCCTCTATTCACTAAACCCTTTCAAAACAGACCTTTTCTTAGCAGCTAAGACTACTGGAACATTGTACAGGCTGTCATTTAGTTATCTCAACCTAACTGGAGATGAGCATCCTGTTTATATCACTGCAATTCCTCAGGGACCAAGTTAGTTTTCTGTAGTGCTAGTTCTCAAGTTAAAAAACCACGCTAATTGTCTAGAAGACTTCTAACGTGCTATTGTATAGCCTAGATGAGTTGGTGTGTTAAAAATGTGAGAGCAGTCTCATCATAAGGCAATTTTTGGTTTCTATACAAATGATTGACAGCAGAGACTTCTGGGCCGTTAGGTACCTGTTTTGTATAGTAAAAGTAACTTCCATATGATGTGTTAGGCTGGACTCTCTCAGAATTGGGATGATTTTTGAAAGCAGACAAGTAAGGGGTAGCTGAGTTACCACCTGTCTCTGTCTTCCTGCCCTAGGAAGCTCTGTTCAGTCAGTTCCTGAACACTGTCACTGGAGCAATGAGAACCTTCAACTCGGGAAGTATTCACCATTTGAAAAATGCTCCACAAAATAAAGCCATCCTCATTCCTTTGAGCTGTAGGAAGTTGGAAACTAGTTAACCTTCAAATTCATACCCCTGCACACTATGTCAAGTGGTTTGAGAACAGATGTGCAAATAATTCAAAGGCTTTTGCTTCATCTTGCAGAGTTAATTCACTCCTGAAATAACAGAAGTGTTGACAAATATGATTATGAAGCAGTGCAGCAGACCTGACTGTGAATGCTATTGATATAACAGGCAAAACATTTCTGAGCTGTGGAACTCCTTGTCAAAAGACATCACAAACCCTAGAAATACACAGAACCGAGTCTGTTCTGTGAATTTTGAACTTTTTTACCTCTGCCTGGTAAGTTAAGAGAACATCTGCATAGTCACATACATGCTGCAGTCTCATGTTCTTCCCAAAGCAACTGCCCCAGGCAGTCGAAGGCTGAACACTAGGTGGTCCTTCCACCCAGTGTAGTGTCACCAGCACTGCCACCACAGTTCATAATCATGCATTTTCAGCTGCTATAAAGTATGTAGTATTTCCTTGACTTAAATCAGTCAGAAGAGTCAACACCATCAGTTCGATTTGAAGAGCTACTTAGAGAACACAGAAGCGTCCAGGGAAGAAACACAGCACAGAATTCTGCAAAAACTTTTATTAAATTACACTTTTCCAAAATATCTTCATAAAACCACTGAAATATCCAAACCACACCCGTTATGCTGAAGTGCAAGGACCTTTAAAAACAGCAGAAGTTTTGTTACAAAAGAAATGTGTGAACAGCAAAAAGGTTTCGAGCTCAGAAGCCACAGGAAATTGGCACTGGAAGGCTCTAAAAGGTGTGAGATGAGTTTTACCAGCTGTACCAACACCATTTGGTGTTGGGAAGGAAGGTGCTTCATAATAAACCCACGGCTATCCCTAACATCACACTGCTTCCTTACTGCAAATAAAGTCCTAGCCAAGAACCTGTCTGATCTTACCTGAGGAGTACCTGAATGATTTTAACCAGCAGCACCAGAACGCTTTTTCTTGTTCATGACGTGTTCTGTATCACACCTCCCAGCCACAGCAAGCCAACGCACATACTCCAAAATGTGTTCCCATACAAAATGGTTCCAAATATTTCACCTTACACAGGTTTTATTTTGTTCCTTTCTTGGCTGCTGTCTTCTTTCCTCCTTTTTTAGCCTTGTTCCCATATTTGGCTTCCATTTGGGCCAAAAAGTCTTCCATCTCCTTTTGTCGATCTTTATTTCTGCTCTAGAAGGAAAAAAAAAGAAAAAACAACTTTTACTACTTCCCAATACAGATTATTCTACTGAAGTTAGATAGCTACGTAAAATCTGGGAATATATTAAACAGGTAGTACAAGCTACAGAACTAACACTGTCAAGCAAAAGCCTACTTACATACTCTAGGCCCTGTGCCTAATTTCCTGAAGCGTTAAGACAGAGGAAAAGAGTTGCTGTAAAAATTCACATCATAAGGCTAGGAAAAGCAGAACAATTTCTAGTTTAGACCCAAAACTCTATTACAATTTGAGGAATGTTTAACCATTCTAGGAAGCACACAGGATGATAAGGAAGAAGAAACAGAAAACATTCCAAAATCAGAATATAAATAGTATGTTTCTTCATCCCAAAGATTCAAAAGCAAAACCTATCAACTTCTACATCCTTCTGGAGTCCCTCAGAAAGAAAGAATTGTTAGCACTCCCTGTCTAACTGCTGAAAACTAGGTTGAATGTTTTGATTGTATATGCAATAAGGATATTAGAATGACTTTGTTCATTTTTAAAAAGATGCAGGTAATAAAACCCATACTGTACTCTGACTAATAATTAAAGTACAGAGATAGTTATTATAAAAGTCAGGTTTAACCTCAGGAACTCAGAAGAGTTACAAGGATACAAAATACAAAGATGCTCAGGGAAAACACAGTTGTAAGCCAGGAACTTAAGAGAAGCTAAGAGCCTTACTTGAATCATTGCTTTCAAATCATCTTCTCCACCGAGGCCCAGTTCAACTTTAGACTTTTCTGCTTCTTTGGCTTCTCTTTCTGCCTAAAATAGCAATCTAGTTTTTACAAAAGTATTCTGCATGTTATTCAACACAGTCTTACAGTAGTTACCAAGCACCTTTTTTTTTTTTTTTGCATCTGTATACAAATACTTGCAAGGAAACATGGTTTCCAAGTTTGGCCACAGATGAGAAATCGGTCAAAAAAACAGCCTGTTCTGTTCTTGTTCTATGCTTTAGTAGAGCGAGGCAGTTTTTTGCTGTTTCACAATGCTGAATGTGATGGATGTCTATCCCTGTCCCTGTTCCCCCACTCATACCTTTTTTGTCTTAGCATCTATTAAATTTTACCTTAAAAAAATGCTACTGTGATGTGCATCTAACATATTCTACAAAGCATCTAAAAAACCCCAGATTTAGTCCCGGATGTATTTCACACTTGGCAAAAGGCACACGTAATGTGTTTCCACCACATACGTTTTTTAACTCCATCAACTTGTAGCTTTATAACTAAAAGCAAGTACAGGCTAAGCTGTAATAACCCATTGTGTATGATACTGAAATAAATGAATAGGTGACAGCCTACTGCAACTCAAAAGCCTCTCACAACAATTTGTGGGGGTGGAGAACACTGGTGACCAAATGTAAAGCCAATGAACCCGAGCAAGAACTTTGTGTAGCCCAGCAATCCTGTGGCAAACATTTGTCTCAAGGACAGTTTAGTTTATATCTACCAAGGGAGACTGAAAGCATATCATAACCAATGCTTTGCTTTGGTCCCTGATTGATAGAACCTACCTGCCTTTTTCTTGCACTCATTTTCCGCTTGGACTCTTTTACAAAAGCTTTGTAGGATGGGACTTCACCAGCCTCAATGGCTTCTTCAATGATTTTACGTATTCTTGGTTCATCTGTATAGTCCACACACAGCACAGACTCCATTATTCTGTCCATGTCTCCCTCAAAATCCAAGTACGCTGTTTTAATATCGGCCAGCTCTTCTTCTGAACCTTTGTAGCTTTTTTCAAAGTCTTCGATATCCTTGACTGTTATCTGAAGCAAAGAGGTGATGCTTCTTAAGTCACAGGATTTATTCACCAGGAGGATTAAAGATCAACATTTAAAAAACCCCACTGACAGCTCTGGAAGCAAGGAGTTCCCCTGCTCGCAGGGTTTCCCGTCAGGCTGAGGCGAGCCCTCGGGGCTCCCGGCCCCGGCTC
>NW_008621187.1:0-342 GCF_000691845.1 Merops nubicus | reverse complement strand
GCAAGCCCCGCCCGCCATCCCCCCTGCCAGTCCCGCTCGCCGCTCAGCGCCTCGCCCTCCTCGTCCACCGTCCCCTGCTCATCGTACACGGCGCGCTGCTCCGAGCTGCTCAGCACGGCGTACGCTTTGCCCAAGATCTGCAGGGACACGGCGGGGAGGTCGGTCGGCGGGGTCAAGGGCCGCCGCCTCCGCCGCCTTCCCTCCTTCCCTCCCTCCCTCCTTCCCGCGCTCACCTGGAACCGCCGCGTCGCCTCTTCCTTGTGCTGGGGCTCGGCGCGGTCGGGATGGACGCGGAGAGAGGCGCGGTGGTAGGCACGGCGGATCTCGCCGGGCGAGGCCTGC
>NW_008621186.1:9027-11284 GCF_000691845.1 Merops nubicus | reverse complement strand
CTAGAAGTGGGTAATAGTCTGAAGGACATGCATGAGGGAAACAATCACAGTGTGGCTTTATATATTGAAATAATACTGGGAGAATTTTATTTCTTTTTTTATTTTTAGTTAAAAATTATTCCTGTTTTGTCGGGAGGGGAAAACAGAGAGAAATATACAAGTCTGAAGATAAATGTTAAAGAAAGAGCAGCTAAGCTTAATGTGCCATAAGGCTATCTTAGTATGTACTGTGAGTGACCATGTTGTTCATGTTTTGAAAATGAGCAATTTAAAGCTATTCAGTTTTGATCATCCAAATCTGAAATTCAGTAGCTGTCTGAGGGGATAAGCTGGCAAACATGTTTAGTTTATGCAAGTGGAAATATAAATGATGTACAATGAAAGGAAGGGTAGAGGAGCCACGAGCATATTAGAGAAGAGCTGGGAGCACTCCAAATGTGCATTCAAATAGGCTGTCAGTACCCTTTTTGGAAAGTGTTTTTACCTTCTGCATCAACTCTCAATACTCACTGAGAGGAACTCATTATTGAAAAGCATGGTAAAAACATCTATGTGCATTTTAGAAGGGTGGAAAGACAAGTTAATGATCTTATATACATAATACAGGAAACCTGGGTCTAAGTGCAGCCTGGTGGTTGAAAAAAGGATGAAGAGCTACAAGGGGAAAAAAAAAGAGATGCCAGTTTTGCATTAAATCCTTATTCTGCCAAGATTGAGGAGTGATTGTGGAGTTCCTTGTTTATCACATTGCAATATTTTCTGTATCAGTTTATTCTTTCCATTATCCAAGGGAAACTATTTGTTTGGCAGCGGCTGAGTCTGGGACACAGAAATCAAAGGAGTTCTTCCCTTTTCATGCTGTTAAATAAAACTTCAATAAGATGGATCAGACCTAAAGTGCTACGATCTGTCACCTTTGTGGCTTTCTTTGCACAGCCTGAGCCTCTACCTTTGTGGTCCTGACCACTGCACTGTGACAGGACAAGGGCTTGTCACAAAATTTAGTAGGGATAAATTTCTGACATTGTTTTCCAGTCTTCCAGAAATATTTTTTTTTTTTTTTAATGCCATGAGTGAAAATGACAGAATGATTTCAAAGATGTTCTTATAGACCCACAATATGTGATGTTTTAAGGAGTATCGTTTGCATCACACATTGAACAAATGTGCTAATGGATTTTCTCTCTAGGGTAGAAATAATGCAATCCATTCTTAGAAAAGAATTCAAATGGCTTAGTGTCATGTGTATCTGGTGTGCAATTGATATCAATGTAGCTGTCTTAGCTCTAGATTAGGTAGCCAGGAATAATTCAAATTAAAGCACTGGTGATCATAAAATCAGAATAGCTGAGGGTGGGAGACACTTCTGGAGGTCTCTGTTCTAACCCCACTTATCAAGGGAGGATCATAGGCACAGATTTCTCATGGCCATGTCCAGCTGGGCTTTGACTGTTGCCATGGATGGAGACTTCACAGCTTCCCATGGCAATCTGTGCCAGTGTTTGATCAGCAGCACAGGGAAAAAAACAAGCAAACAAGCAAACAAACCCCAAACCTACAAATATTTTTCAGACAAATTTTGTGAATTTTAGTTTCTGCTCATTGTCTCTTGTCCTGGCACTGCGTACCACTGAAGAGACCCTGGCTGTGTTGCCTTTATTTCTGTGAGACTTCTCATCTCCAGGCTTGACAGTCCCAGCTCTCTTAGGTGCTCTTCATATGTCAGGTGCCCCAATCCCTGAATGATTTCAGGGAAATAATCACATCCCTTAGCCTGCTGTCAGTGCCCTCCCTAGTATAATAGAATACTCAGTGCAGATTGCTCAGGATACTGGGAAATAGAATGTGGACTCCAGATTTCAGCATCTGCTGTCATTGCCGTATGTGTAGTGTCACCCAAATTGACTATATTTTTTGCTATCATGACAGAATAAGTGACTTTTTCACCGTGTTTCTTATTGCCAACAGGGAGATTTTATTATATAGATGTGAGTTCTTCTTCAGGAAAGTGTCATGCTTTGCTCTTGATACTGATTTATGATTTGGGAAAATTGCAAAGGAAAGGAGTGTCTTATATTTTTGTTCTTGAAAATCATTTCAGTGGTTCTATCAGTATAAGAGTGAACCAGCAGATTGGTGAGGTGCGTCGATGTTTATTTGAATGTCAGAGGAATAATCAGGTCTCATGGTTGAAGGTTAGTCTTTTCTGGGAAAAGAGTGAGATGAGGGGTGAGAGGGGTGTTAGAAAACCTCTTTC
>NW_008621186.1:0-9007 GCF_000691845.1 Merops nubicus | reverse complement strand
TGTTAGAAAAATTCTTACCTGATGGGTTTTATCTATGAAACCTGATTGGATTCTGTGCTGATTTTTTTAACTCGTGGGCAAAGCGGGAGAGTGTTAATTTTCTTGAGCAACAGCTTATTGCTGCAGGGTTCTTAATAATGTCCAGTTTTCCACTTCTGAGCAATGCAAGAAGTGGAGCCCTGTCCGCATGGCACCTGATTAAAATGAAGCTGATTTTGTGTGAATCTGATTTTTGTTTGTTTGCTTTTAGTGGGAAATATCCCCAAGGTATTTGCTAAACTATTTGAAGTGCACTCTTGCATTTCTTCTCTTATGATTAGAGTTTGCAGTATGAGTATGGACTACTAAATTTCCTCATAGGTAGGCTGTAGAAGGTGTACCTTCAGTACATTGAAGGCGTTTCTCAGTGTTCTGTTCTGAAGTCTAGAGCTTTTAGTTTCACATCTCTGTTACAACAGTGTTTTATGTGGATTTCACTTTAAACTATATTTTTAAACAGGAACTAGCACATAACCAGGGCACTTGACTCATGAGGAGGTGTTCTCAAAGGTTATGGAATTCTGTTGGAAGGCAACCAGCAGATAGTAATAAAAATAATTTGACAAATTAAGTCTTGATTTTTAGTTTCTGGGTAGCCTGAAGACTGCATACTGTGCAAAAATTTAACTTGAGTAGAATAAATGCATGTAAGGAAAATGGCTTAAAAAATGGCATTAACTACAGTACAGAAAGTGTTCCGATAATTGTACAGGGTTTGTGCCAAAACAATTGCCCCTGGTGTTAATAGCTGGTAAATCTGGTGTGAAAACATGATCTCAAGTCAGTATTAGTAAGAATGTTAAAATAATGTATATTCACAGAGTGATAGAATCCCAGGTAGGAAGGGATGTTAAGGTTCATCTGTTCCAACCTGTCTTGGCAAAAGCACAGTACAGACAAGATGTCTCAGCATCCTATCTAGCCACATCTTAAATGTGTCCTGTGCTGGGGAATTTGCCACTTTCCTGGTGAAATTTTTCCAATGGCTGATTGTTCTCATTGTGAAAAATTTTCCTCTTGTGTTCAGTCAACATCTCCCCAGGAGTAACTTGTACCATTACACCTCATCTTTTCCATGTGGCTCCTTGTAAGAAAGGAGTCTCCATCTTCTGTGTAGCCACCCTTCAGATACTGAAACATGGTGATAAGGTCTCCCCTGAGCCTTCTTTTCTCATGGATGAACAAACCCAGTGCTCTCAGTCTTCCCTCATATGGCAGCTTCCCAGTTCCTGGATCATCTCTGTGTCCCTTCTCTAGACTTTGTCCAGCCTGTCCACATCTTTTTTTGCATAGCAGGAACCAGAACTGGACACAGTATTGCAGTTGTGTCCCGACAAGCATTGAATAAAGTGGGATAATGACTCTATATGTCCACTGGTGATGTCCTTGTTGATGCAAACCAGCTTCCTGTTGGCTTTCTGCACCACAGCAACACACTGTTCACTCATATTGAGCTTGTTGTCCACCGGGACCCCCAGGTGCCTTTCCAGAGAGCTGATGCCCAGTTAGGTAGATCTGAGCCTATGCTGCACTCCTGGATACAAGAATTTATACTTGTCCATGTTGATCTTCATAAGGTGCTTGTTCCAGGTCTTGGTGCAGGGCACCTCTCCCTTCCAAAGTGTCCACTTCCCCACTTGGTTTGGTATTGTTGGCAAATGTCATCAGGTTACACTTGATCCAATCATCCAGATCACTTATGAAGACATTAAATGTCATTGGGCCTAATACTGATTCCTGGAGGACCCCACTTGTGACAAGTTGCCAGTCTGAAAAAGAGCTATTCATCAGCATCATCTGGGTGTGGTGTCAGCCAGTTTGGGCCAACACATGGACCAGACATCTAGATTGTAGCACGTCAGCTTCAATAGGAAGAGGCTATGAGAAACTGTATCAAAACCCATGGAAAAATCCAGGTAGACCATGTCCACCACTTACCTCATATCAATCAAGCAGGTTGTCGCAGAAATGATCAGGCTTGTCAAGCATGATTTGCCTTTGGTGAATCCTACTGGCTTTTCCCAATCACATCCTTCATTTGACTTGTGATAGACCCCAGGATGATTTGGTCCATAACTTTCCCAGGGACTGAAGCAAGAGTGATAGGCCTGTAATTTCCTGGATCCTCCTTTAAGCCTTTCTTGTCGATGGGGTTGACATTAGCCCGCTTGCAGTCTTCTGGAACATGCCCCAGATCTCCCCCTGACTTCTCAAAGATTATGGAGAGCAGCCTTGCAATGATGTCATCCGGCTTTCTTAACATCCTTGGGTGGATAATGCCAGGGCGTCTTGATGCCTGTGCAGCCCAGAAAGCCAGTTGTGTCCTGGGCTTCATCCAAAGCAGCGTGGCCAGGAGGTTGAGGAAGGGGACTCTGCCCATCTGCTCTGCCCTTGTGAGACCCCACCTGGAGTGTGGTGTCCAGCCCTGGAGCCCCCAGCACAAGAAGGACATGGACCTGTTGGAGTTGGTCCAGAGGAGGGTTTCATGAAGATGATCAGAGGGCTGAAACCCCTCTGCTATGAGGCCAGGCTGAGAAAGTTGGGGTTGTTCAGCCTGGAGAAGAGAAAGCTTCAGGGAGACCTTCGTGCAGCCTTCCAGGGTCTGAAGGGGGCCTACAAGAAAGCTGGGGAGGGACTTTTTACAAGGTTTTATCATGACTGGATGAGGGGAAATGCGTTCAAACTGGCAGATATAGATTGGCTGTGAGGAAGAAGGTCTTCACTGTGAGTGAAGAACACACTGCTCCAGAATGTCTATGTCTTGTACTTGGGAGCCCAAAACTGGACACGGTAGTGCAGAAGGACCACTTCCCTTAACCTACTGGCAGTGGCCTGCCTGATGCAGCCCAGGATGCTGCTAACAATTGAGAAAAGGGCGAATTTCATATTCAAATACACCCTGGGGTTTAATCAGAATGTATCTTTCACAGAGCATTTTGAGCTATATGACTAATCTCAAAAGCCTGCTCAGTACCATAGATCTCAAGATGACCATCCACAATGTTTGTAGGTAGTGGAGAGTTTAGTACACTTGTAAAAAAATATCTTGTCAAATAAACCCCATCTGGGAAATCATATCACACTTCTTTTTTTACATTTACAAATTTGTTACCTGAAAGTGCAGACTGTCAAGGAATGAGTAGTTGTGGTCACACACTGGAGCATTTGACAAAAGAGCCGTGGAACATTCTAGGGGAGGGTTCATGCATTTTAGTCTATGTAAAAAGATAAATTAGAAACCTCTGGACTATTACTGGCAGAGCTACTGCTCAGTATGAGACCTTGCAAAGGTCAATAAGGTTTGTGAGTGTCAGCAAAATACATCCTGCACCCCTGTTTTCATTTGGAGGGATGAAGCTCTCAGTAGTAGATTATCTTTTGGTTAAAACCTCCAACACTGATGCCAAGCCTTGCATGCAAAAATGTTCTAGAAAAGCATGCATGTAAGTCATGGAGAACTGTCAAAACACAGTGAGATATGGACTCTCCACTCAGGTGCTGTTTAGTTGGAAATTCCAAATGTAGAGTCTACTGAGGGTATGGTGATCCAGAAACAAAACTTGGTATGCTGCAGATCAGACTTGCCCAGAGTGTGTATATTGGAAGGGAGGCATCTCCTGTGAGCCAGGTCTACTTCCACTGAGTTCCTGTTTGCAGCTGGCCAGCATTCTTGCCCTACTTTAAGTGGTGATAGAAGAAACAGAAGAAAACAGAAAATATTAAGAGTGGTTTTCCTACTGATATGATGTGTCTGTGGCCTGATATGTTTTAAACTGGCTTCAAACAAGTAGGTAGAATAAACCCACTATGTGTTGCCAGATCTGTCAGTAAAATAGGCCGCACATAAAAATCTGTGGAGAGCTTATGTTAACAGCCAAGGGAAATTGCTCTTTGGATAGGTACTCTAATGTTGTCTGGAAAAATAAAGCTGCAAATAATTCAACCACTACGAAAGAAAGAGGTCTTGGTGGCCAGCAGCTGTAGTAGATTAAAACAGCTGAGTCCAGTACATGACACATCGAGAGCTAATGGAAAAAATATTCTGGTACACAACTTTATGCACATTTCACATCCATTAGTACCACTGAAGTAGCCCGTGTGTCTGCGAGATTTGCTGACATTGCTGCTGGGCTGTTTGGAGTGAAGTTCTGCATTCTGTTGACTTTGTTGTTCAGTGCTGTTTATTTTTGGCTGGTGAGGAAAGATCTGGAGATGTGTAGTTTCAACAAGGCCATGCAAGCACTAGTTAGAACAAAGTGATTTTTTTCTGCAGAGTCTTATGTTATGCTTGTCAGATGCTCATCAGCTGCAGGACATACTTGGGCATGTCCTGGACTACTTGTTTCTATATAGGGAGCTAAGTGTTTAAAATGGGTCCTTCTTTTGGTTGGTTGGTTGGTTTTGGTTTTGGTTTTTTTTTTTTTTTTTCCTTGTATCTGTGTGTTTAAAAACATATAAAACATACACATTTTATTTTTTAAATTAGTAGCAGATTGTTAGCACCCTTACGAGAGTTCCTTGTACAAGATAATTTTTGTATGTATGCCATTATCTTTGCCAAATATTAAGTCAGAGATCTGTGTGTTCTTCTGTGGATCTTAAGAAATGAAGAGCTGCAGAACTTTTTATGCTCTTAAAATACAGTGCTCGTTAAGAATTATCAATAAGGCTTAGTGAGTACTCTTCTGTTTTGCTAGAAATGGATGGTAGCTTTAGATATTAATTTTCTTGTTCCTTTGGTTTATTGGCTAATGTAAAGGAACTAGTTTTCGTGGTTTTGAAGAGACTGAACTACTTAATTTCTCATAAAATTTAGACTTAATAAATGAATGTTCTTAAAGTACCTCTTCTGCTTGTGTTCCTGCTTTGTACAATATAATGTGGTCCTGGATTTTTATGCGGAACGATGTGACTCAACAGCATGGAAACAACTTACTAAAATAAAAATGCCAGAAGGAAGCTGATTCTTTAGCTGAAAAGGCAAATTGGTCTTTAATGAGATGATAATTCTGGCATCCTAGGAGATTCAGATTAGAAGATTTTAGACTTAGGCAAAAATGATCAGATGGAAAAACTGGTTGTGTTCAGGTTAATGCCAGTTCTAAATGCAATGCAGTTCCAGACTGAAAGAAACAAAAGTTAAAAGCTGAGTATTGAAACCCAGAGACAGATGGATATTACTGTTGTTTCTTTCTTTTCCCCTCTTAAGTTTTTTTTCCAGGGGTTTATTTTTGGAAAACTATTTATATAAAAGGCTCATTAAGCAGAACAAAAGTCATCGTGATCTGGAATCACATTTACTTACCTTTTTCTCACTGTGTATATCTACTCATACTTAAGTAATGAATTAGGGAAATATTTTTATCGGTGCTATAAAGGGGTGAAATAGTTCATAAACTCTTTTTCTTTTCTCCAGTGAGACATATTCTTAAGCTCAGAAACAGAACAATAAGAGTGCCCAAATGTTTCTCTGAATACATTTAATCCTTCTAACTGGGAAAAGTTGCTATTAGTAGCTCAGAAATTTCTTTTCACTCTGTAACTCTGTGGGATCTCATGCCTTTGTATGCTCATTGACTTTTTATTTAAAATCTCTGCTGTTTGCTTAAAGGTGCAAGATCTGATCTTTGCTGTTCAGCACTCCATTCCAGATGCAAAATTCTTTTTTAAGTGTTTAAAACAGAGTGGAATAATGTATTTATTCTGCTTCCATACTGTTTTTTTTATGTGCAATTTCAGAATACTAAATGAACCTGTTAAGATTTTAAAATGGAAGAGGTACAGCTAGTATTGTCTTTAACACATATGCCTTGTTCTTAAATATGTTACAGTCTAAGAGTTATTGGTAAAAGTGGGCACAACTCTGAGTGCAGAAGAATTGTGCTGGTGTACACCAGATGAGACTTTTATTTTACTTTTTTTCAGCAAAGGATTACCCACAGAATCCCATTTTACTTGTATAAGGGGGATAATGAAACATCTTTGTTCTTACTTGGTTTAGTTTGTTGTTGTTGTTTTGTTTGTTTGTCAGGTATGTAATTACAGGGGTTTTGTAATAAATTTATGGTTGAAAGTTTTTCCTATTAGGTTATTGAATAAATGGAGGATTTATTGCAAGGAGTAAAGAAAAACAAGATAATCTAATAAAATGGGAACCAGAATTTGAAAGACAAAATTTCGTTATCAAACTTCTATTATCAGTCAAAATAACAAGGAGAAAATAAAGTCCTTTCAGTTCTCAGAGAAACACTTGATAACCTTTCAGCATAACTTAATGAGAAGTTGGGGTAATCTGGATGATGAATGAACTGAAGTGGTCCTGCTATATCCCAGCTCCAGCTGGCTCATCCAGAGCCATCTGAGGGGTGTCTCACCATTCTCACCCCATGTCAGAGTAAGGCCAGCTTTTTATCTGGACTCGTTGCTATTTAGTCAGATGTTTCTAAGCTACACCAGCTCATGTCAGCTGTTAATAATGAGGCTGAAGGACCCCCACTGGTTTCTGTGCTCTTCCTTCATTTGCTTAGTAAATTGTCTGAGATGGTTGTTTTGGGGGTGAAAAGACTTTCTATGCCATGTGCTTATCTTTACGTGCACCCATGGCTGCTGGATCTTGGAACACATGGGGAGAGGTACAGCCACTGTGGTGTGGTACTGGGTGTTATTCAGGATGGACTTTCACACTTCAGCTATTTAATAACAAGAAAAGTCTGGCATCCTTTATCTTTTCTTTTCACTTTGGCCCCAGAACGGATAATGAGTGAAATGCTGACTATATGAAGCACATGAATAATTTTGTTTAGAGATACTGAGAGCTCTTCACGTTGTATCACAGCTGTACAACTTTCTCAATTCGATTATGCTATAAAATAATGATTAATAATAACCTTCAGTCATATTTGTAATATTAATGACCAAAATGATTAGGGCATGAGATTCTGCGCTAAATTATGGTTGTGGATTTGATATTTCAAATGTTTTACTTGAGCTGAACACCTGCTTGAGAATTGCCTTTGCAGCATGAAGTAGAAAAATCAATATATTTTTTCCTATATTAAAAAAAAAAAAAATCAATGAGATTAAAATTAATGTTTTCAGCTCATCCTCTCTGGCTATATCTGTAGTATTAGAATATTAATTTGAGGTACAAACTGCAGTCATCCATACTATCTTAATTTTGAATCATGCACTGAACCGATTCCACTGTAAACCAGGCAATTCTGAAGTCTGGAAAAGCATGTACAAGGAGTTGACTTGGACATGAGCTTGATTTTTTTTGTCTCTGAAACTGGAAAGGGTGAGGTAGAATTCAATCTAAATGATTTGGTGAAGCCACACTTCAGCTTCCTTGATATTTATGATGCTACTCATCTTATGTGTCTCTTCATGCATAATTGGTGCAAATACTCATAGTTCTGCTCTACTGATCTATGCTTTTGACAAATACCTAGTTCAAATGTGCATGAGTGTATGCAAGGTTTTAATTTTTTTTTTTTCCAAATGGATGTGTACAAGACAGGCACGTATAGTCTACTTTGTTTTTCTGTCCAAGTGCATAAAACTCTGATATGCTGCACTTGTTCTCGCTGCCTTTCCTAAGAGACTAACAGGCATGGTCAAAAGAGCCTGGAGTATTTAGGTTTGCCATATGACGAGCATTTCCTGTATAAGAGCAGGGTACAAATGATCAGATTTAAAATGCTCATGGAGTTGTTTCAAATAATGCATTTCGATTCATATATACCTCTTTCTTGCCCTCCTTCCTTACATCAGTTGGTCCACACAAACGTATAGCGTTGCAGAAAGATGTGTGAGTGTCTGGGTAATGCATTTGTTATTACTCTCACCCACCAAAAAGAACATGGAAAGAAGTATGGGTTGCAGCTGTTTACCCTGTGTAACATCCCTCACTCAGGAAGATGGTGTTGGGAGCAGTGTGGATGGATTCGGAGCTTCTGTTTCAGAGGGAATATCCAAGATATCTGTAAATGCCAAAGTCCTTTTTCTAAATCCTAGCCAGTATGTTTTGTTGTTCCTCATGGCTTGGAACAGCAGTAACTGTTTGTATTCTGTTGACTATGTTTGCTCATCTGGTCCTTCTAGCTGCAGGTGTAGGCAAAACTGGAGAGGAAAGAATGCTGCTGTGGTAACTGCCTTAAAGCCAATTTTCCTTAACAGTTTTCATGGAATCTGGTGATTTTGATGGTGTAAACAGAAACAGAGCATAAGTGTCTCTTGTCTGTGTATCTGAGGGAGTAAGGACCATGTTGTGTGAAGTGCTTCACAGTTTAAATCTGGAAGAAAAGTTACTGGTAGCACAAGGCAGACAAAGCACTAGCTAGAACTGAATTGGTTCTGCTATATAAGGAGAAACTGTAAGAAATCAGAGTCAGGTGTTGCTATAGTGTCTTAGAGATTTGGTAGTTCCTTCACTGTATCAGAGCAAGCCTGGATTGTAACCTGAGTTGCAGTGTTGCCAATTCAGTTACCTGTGAGCAGTCCTCCAAGGTGTTTGTATCCAGTTAGATGCTTGTTCATGCAAAGTGTGTTTTTCAAACACAAAAGAAAAGATTTATTTTTTCAAATGCAGTATTAGTCATTTCTACTGTGTGTTTACTGAGCCTTTCAAAGTAGAGACAATGAGAAACATGTTGAGAGAGTTAGAGGCTATTAACAGAGGAAGAGGTATGAATAGTTTGTTGTGAAAAAAATAATTGAGGCAGTGTAATGAGATGCATGTAAAAGATGAACAAGTAATGCAATAGAATGCCAGGTTTTGAAGTTTTGTTTTGTTTTGTTTTGTTTTTGTCTTCTAACATGCTTTTTTTGTTTGTAGTACTGACCTTTAGGAACATTTCCTGACAATGACCTGTTTTTTTTTTAAACCTCATCTGGAAGCAACTACTGCTTCAAATGCATGTTCAAGGTTAAATGAATTGGTTCTGAATACACAGTTAATAGGCTTTAT
>NW_008621185.1:0-11341 GCF_000691845.1 Merops nubicus | reverse complement strand
TTTGGTCTTCATATCATGGATCTCAATACAATGTGATCTGATGTTCCTCCACAGAACAACACAGGAGTGTATTTTACTTACTATGTTAAAAGCAAGATCGTTCTACCATTACTACTCTACCTCTTGTTGAATATTGCAAGCAGAATTATTTCAAACACTTAATTCCATTAGAAAAACCTTCTAAGAAGATAAATTAGGGCATATGGTTCATAATATTTTCACTTCCTTTCCCTGTAATCCATTTCACTAGTTTTACACTTCATCAATTTAAGCATTACTACTAATACCGAACATTTAAACTCTGTCACAAGAGGAAAAAAAAAATCCAAATGTCTAATTAGAAAGCTCTGATGGCCATTTCAGAAAGTAGTGTCACGTTTTCTACCTACATCCAATTCATACGAAAGCATCGGAGTCAGAAGCAAAGGCAGAGCTTGCAGCCCTACAGGTTTCTGTGCAGAGCAGGAGCTTTTTCACTGCTCACTTGGGTACAAGGAAAAACTGAATCCCCAGGGAACAGCCCCTGTCTGCAAGATGTACAGCTACACAGCAACAGTGTAAAGCATTAAACTGGAACATGAGAATGCCTGTTTCACCACAGCACAAAACCAAGGGCAAACAACATTTTTCTTTTTTATGTTAAGGATAACACATTCCCCACACACAACTAGGCCAACAAAAATATATGAAGATGACCTAATGGCAGGAAGAGCATCTCTGACTAACACCAAAAAAGTTAACTGCTAACATGAGTTAACATCCCCAGGGAACAGCCCCTGTCTGCAAGATGTACAGCTACACAGCAACAGTGTAAAGCATTAAACTGGAACATGAGAATGCCTGTTTCACCACAGCACAAAACCAAGGGCAAACAACATTTTTCTTTTTTATGTTAAGGATAACACATTCCCCACACACAACTAGGCCAACAAAAATATATGAAGATTACCTAATGGCAGGAAGAGCATCTTAACTGCTAACATTAGTTAACATCACAAAAGCTGGTTTTTACCCAAACACCTTTCAACAAAATGTGACAGCAACCTTTCAAACATCAACAGGTGCCAGAAAATCATGCAAGAACACAACAAAAAGAAGAAATGCATGGAAAAGCTTTCACAAAATATGAAGAAGACAATTATAATGCACTGTCTGACTCACAGTTGTTGCAAAGATTTACAAGGAGCCATTCTACACATCTTTGTGAACTCCTCCAAAGTAAGCAAAATACATTTCTATCATATGCCAAGAAGTCTTCTATGGCTTATACTTGTGTCTTAAAAGCATCAGTGATCAATCAGAGTTATCACAGGAGGGGATTTAAAGTTATGTCACATTTTTGAATGCTAGAAGCCCTTGTACCACAAAAAGACTGGGCTGTTCAGAAAAAGAATACTTGAGATCTTCACCTACACATACACGTGCTCCTGAAGAATTAGGCCAGCAGGTAACACCTTTAAAAACACCCACAATTTAAAGGTATCCCACTCTGGTTTATTAACAGACCATTAGATTGTTTCACAAGTTACTAGTTAAATACACAATTATTCAGTGACTAGAGAGGTTTTGGGTAGTAATACATTTCACCTATAATTACAACAGGCTCTTTTCCATACTGGGACTCTTCCCTAAGCTCTTTTTCACACTATATTTTTGAAGTATTATTGGGTAGAACGTAGCATAGCTTCTGGGGCTGTAACAGGGAAATGTAATAGGCTTCAACTTCAAAAGGGTCACCTTTGGCATGTAAGACTGGAGGTTGGGAGGCTCAGTGAGGCTTTTCTCTGGGTGCCAAAACTCAAGTTTCTAAGTGTGGCATATTGTTACGAAACCACAGGACTTATCCTGTTAGTAATTCCTACTTTTACAGGAAAGCCTTTATACATCTTAAATAATACATCTCTGACATATAGAATAAATATTAATATCTTTTTCATAAGCTTTAAAAAAAACCTTAAAGAAGTGGAGAGAACAAACATCCTTGATTCACTGCAGACCACAACCAGACTCCTATGCTGACAAGCCCTCAGTTCAGTACTCCATGAGTAAGTCAGAGCTTCTCATTGACAGGCATTTGCTCCTCAGAAGGAGTGACCACAACTCCTACAGCTCCAAGCTCTTCTCAGAGCATTGCAGACATACTGAGCTGCTGATTAAGAAATTTCTGACTCGCAATACTGCACAGAGATGCATTAAGAATCATTACAAGCTATTACTGGCATCTCACCAAAACATTACAGCAGCATTTTTGATTTAAAGGAAATTTATTCTCCAAATTACAAGGCGTTTTGGTCTCCCATGTCCGTTTCTCAAGCTTTTATTACAACAATAAAGAAAATATTCAACAAATGAACATTCACAAGCACTTTTCTACTTGCATCATCCTTATAAATAGTTCTATTAATTAGTCATTTGATCTTAACATATTAGAAACAATATAAAAACACTTTGTTCTCTGTACTGCTCTGTAACCTATGCGCTTGTCTTCAGCTAAAAGCATCTCCTGGAGTGCTATTATTAATTGCCAAGCATTGGAACTGTTCCCCCAGACATCATCCCCCATACTTTCAAGATAGGCAGACAAGATTTTCTCCACTTTTTGCAACTAAAGCACAAGCTAAAGTACATCTGAATACACAATTCATTCTATTGAGCACTGTGCTCTCCCTAATGCATCCAATGTAGCCAACTTCTTACAGGAAGTAATTGCTGGAACAATCAGGACTCTCATAAGGCTTAACAAGATTAATAGACACTATGTCATCACGTCTGCATCCTATCTCATGCAGCAATACCAAAATGTTAAGGATACAGTCCAACAAAAGTATGTCAGCAGTGACCAAACCCTTTACAACAATCTTCTCTAAGCAGAACTTCTGATCACTGATTTATTAACGTGAAAACTAGAGAGCTATTACAAATTACTTCTGTTCTTATTAATTATATTTTAAGATTAAGTTGCTCTTTTTTACCTAACAGATGCAACATTTGTGTCTGAAAGGGGAAGGAATCCTCAGAGATCCTGGTTCCAGTTTGTTTGGTTTATTTCCCCAGCATTGTATGAACACACAACAGCCACCCTACACCAACCTCCTGAATGCTTTTTGGAGAATGAACTCTATGGACCCTATTTTTTTAGAAACCAGGGCAATTCCTGGTGGTATCTTGACATCTGTTTCTCCTAACAAACCAAATCCTAGACAGTCTTGAAAAATCTCATGCTAGTCTCTCTTATGAAAATATATGTCCAGATACAAAAATGAAATACATTCACCATCAATTAAGATAAGAGTACTTCTCTTTAAAAATAAAATAAATGGAAAAATCAGTGTGAAGCAGTTAAAGGTAGTAGAGCATAGGCCACCAAAATAAGAAAATCTCAAAGGTAGTCCATGGCAGACATTAAAAGTTATATTACAGATGCTTTACTCACTGTCTACATGCAAATTATGTACATATTACATATTCTGTCATTATGTAATTACAGATTATGGACATATGTACACACTTCCAGCCACAAAGAAGAAAATCATTGTACCTATCAAGACAATTTAATCTTGTGTTACTGGAACTACAAACACCTATACTATTTTACCCCTCTGTACTGTACTCCTTTCCATCTCCACCAAAAAGTTCCATCTAAAAACACTGATTAGCAGAGTCAGCCACCCACAATGTTTACGGGTCACGTGCAATCTGGTCTTTGAACTAAAGATGATCTTTGCAATAAAGAACAGAGTTAGTTCTCTACACTGGCTTGAGCAATATTTCAAAGTTTGATGCACATGATCTGCTCCCCTGCCTTTCTGCTGCCTGGAAAAAGTAAGGTAACTAGAGTTCAGTAACAGAATAGGCTTCTTCTCACCTAAATTTTAGCTGTCAGGACTAGGCACCTTGTGGAAGCTAATGAACTAGGCTTCCTCTACAAAGAATGGTGACAGAACCACCCCATGAAGTCCCCTCTCTGCCATCACTTCACCTTATCCAAGAGCCCAGCAGAACAAATTATGCAACAATGAAAGATGAGAAACTCTACATTCAGAAGGGGCAAAGACATGTAAGTAGCTTGTTGGATGAACAGTCCTGCCACAAAAAAAAAAAAAAAAACCAAAAAAAACCAAAAAAAAAAACCAGCGTTGAAAACAGTGTTCCTTTATGAAAATCACTTGCTGTTCTTTGTCAAGCCCAAAATCAGGAGTGCTGAAGTCTCAGACCTGTTTTGTGGCTGCAGCAGAGTTATTTTTCTTGTGTTGTTTCACAGTATAAAGAGGATTTCCTGTCCTCTCCAGGGTCATCCTGCACTGACATCCAAAAACTGAAGTTAGGCACAGTGGGATTTGCTCAATAACAATTCTCACTTTTCTCTGAGGATCTGTATGCACCAAAATCAATTAGCATTTACTACAAGTGTAACATAGCAACAGTGGACAAGCCCTCATTTGATGTAAATCAGTGTAGTTCGTCTGATTTGAAAGAACTTTACCCAAGTTCATCAGCTGTAACTCTCACAGTGCTTTTGAATAGCACAATGTCACCAGGGAGGGAAGAATCATAAAATTGGAGTGCCAGGAACAGTAAGTGGTCAATTCAATCTGTTACCCTCTTTAGGACATCCCAAACATTTTACTTCTCTTGTTTTCAGAAGGAAGAAAGATGGGTCTGTATATATGAAAACTATCACACAGGGATGGTGGATGGAGAACTGTCCTGAAGCCACAATCTGAGATCTGATTACTTCAGCAGCTATAAAAAAAAAACACCCATTCAGAAAATAATCTTTCTTGAATTCACTGACACTTTTTCACTGTTTTTAAACTTGAGTAAACTGCCAACGTGCTGCGTGAATTACCACTTCCTGTTGATTTGGTTTCTATTAATTATAGAGTAATTAAAAAGAGGAGTCTTTATTGCAATCATCTACCAGGTGTTTTAAAACAATAAACAGGGGCTTTAACATTTTCAGATGAAGTTGCCAGTTGTTACTGTGGCACAACGACCATATTTCAAAATGTATGCACATTTAGGGAAGAAAATCCTAGCATGGGAAAACTTCCATTATGTTAAAAAAGGGAGAAGAAACCCCCACATTCAAAGGTTTGAATTTGCTAATACACCTCAGAGCTTGAAGAAAACTAACATAAGATGCAGTAACAATAAAATAGCTTAAATGTGTGTTTTGTTGCACAAAGTAATGAAAGGGAAAATAGAAATACTAATAAAATACTCACTGCATTGACTGTTGATGAGCTCAGCAGCAATACAATTTCAGGAATACCAGCTGGACAGCATTAAAGTTTAGAAGTACTTGGTTTTTTTCCTAATTAAGTCCATGTTTGGCTTAATCATGTATTTAGCTGGAAATTCCAGCAATGCACTGAAGTCCACACTAGCAGTGCACAAGCAGCCCATCACTGTTAACTTCAAGAGTGAGTAAAGCTCAAGGAAGAAGACTCTCCTACACCACCACAGCCACAAGCAAGATATGATATGTTAAAAATTATTTGAATGGTAAAGTTTATACAAGGAAATAAAAAAACATAAAACTTCATTTCTCATTAAAAATATCCACCATCCCAAATACAAGGCAAGTTTTTCTTCCCTCCTATCCATACTGACAGATTACTGTGAGAGGAATGAAATGAAAGGTAGGAACTCAATAAGGGGAGAATTCAAGTGACCTACTAGAAGTTAATCTGGCAAAAAAGCACATGCCAATTGAACTGTTATGGCCAGTCTCCAGGCAGAGACTGACAAGTCTTGGAAACACTGTCAAATTACTAACATACTGCCTGCTTCTGCATGAGTGCTGGATCCTGCTGGCTTGGATCTCTTCATTCCACCTCTATCTCAAGAACTACTTGATGCATCTGAATCCAATGAAGATTAAGCAAGTTGAAGTGTTCTTTTTCTTTGCTGTTTCAGCATAGTTTATTAAGAGCTGCTTCTGAAATAATTAAGAATAGAAATGAAACTTATTTTTTTGTACAGTGTGCATAAATCAGATTTACTCCTTCAGTTACTTCCAGTACTGAATAAAAATTTATAATCCTTTAGGCTGAGAAACAATCAATATGATGCCTGCTATTCTTTAAGTAACCAATCTGTCAATAGATTAGAAGACAGTTTTGTAAAAGAAAAATAAGAAATGTGTGTTGCATCAATTGGATTCCCAGTAATTCCAGTTCTTCCTTTTCAAATAGGCATAGTTAAAGTCTTTGCTTTTCCAAATACTAAATGTGAAGCCACAAATGTCAATAATCCCATTTAACCATTTCAATTGACTGGTAAAATTATTTTGGTAGGTACAATTAAGACAGCTATATATTTAAGAAGCTACTTTATGCTGTGCATCAGTCAGTCAACTTTTAACCACCAGCAGATATGAAATCAGATGACCAGATATAATAAAAAAGAAAATTTCCCGTGACTTGAATATAGCAATGCTGCAAAATCCACTGTAGCTTTGAAATTTAATGTGCTTACTGAAAAGTGTCCATTTCAAAGCATTTAGTACTATTTAAAAGTTGCATCAACTGATATTCTTAAGACCCATTATTGTTCAGTACACACATTTTTTCCATTATTTAAAAAACATCAACATTTTAGAATCAATCACCTTCAAACTGTGGATTTTCAAAAGACGTTTACCCAAAACCTCCATGAATGACACTGAGTAAGTGTAGAAGTCCTGCAGCTGGGAGACTGCTCATTCCTAAAGCAAAGAACTGCTTCCAGGTAACTGTTGCTATGATTTTGAATTTCTGCAGACCCACAACATCCCTGAGCTCCCCAAGAATAAAAGTGTGCAGGTTTGAAAAGTTCTTGTCCAAAACAGGAACACATGTAGACAGATTGATAAGCTTCAGAGTGTATCTTTGGACCTAACATAGGCAGACTGATGGGTTCTACCACCAAAGAAATAACATCAGAAAAGGGATTAGCACACCAAGAATTGCTTTAAGAGGCCACAACTGGATTCTAACCAGCTCCAAATTAGCTTCAAAGCATGCTGGCCCAAACAAATACAATGACCACCCCTTATCAT
This sequence comes from Merops nubicus, assembly GCF_000691845.1. NCBI lineage: Eukaryota > Metazoa > Chordata > Aves > Coraciiformes > Meropidae > Merops > Merops nubicus. The sequence goes on along the minus strand of NW_008621185.1, from coordinate 4,296 downwards.
CAGCAACACTGCAAAGACAACACGCATCAATCACCCACAGCAAACCATACCCACCAGTACCCCTATCATGCTGATGACAAAGATATCTAAACTGCTTTTTGCCACAAAAAAAGCATTCTGGGGAGATGCCAGCTCCATCTTTAGTAATAATGGGAAGACTCTGTACTAGAGGACTTTTGATCACCCTCAGTGCTAAACAAGGATACACTCACATTCAGGTCTGAATAATTCCAGCAGCCTTAGTACCACGTCTTGATTGTCTGCCTTTCCACAAATGTCCTCTAAGTGGAATTTTCCAGTAACTACTCACTGAGGAAAAGGACCTAAAACCACAGGGACATTGCCTAATGTGTAAATCTGAAGTTTTTCCAAGACAGCAATATGCCTGCTAAAAGAAAACAAAACGGCAAGCACACATGCATGATAGGATTATTTGATTCAATACAATATAAATTAGGTCAGGCTCCTCTTTAGAGGATTCTGTGTCAAGAACTAGGTGGTCCACTAAATTTCTATTCATTTGCCTTCAGGCTTGGGGAATTGCAAAGACTCTCAAGAAACCGATGTTCTTCTAGCCACAAGAGTAATCACTATTTAGGAGGGAGGGAAATTTCTCAGTGTAACTTGCTTGATAAGATCTGGAGACCTGAGAAATCTTTATAGAACAAAAAAGAGCAGCTAATAAATCTTTGCATATATATAGCACATGGATACATGTATTCATACACAGAGACGTATAAAATTCAGCACAGATAAAGCAGCAAGTGTTTTTTTTTAAGTACTTAGATATCACACTTGTACATGTCCTTAAGTAACAACAGCCTCTGCCCCTGCCCAGACACACAACTGCTCATCCCAGGGTAAGAGCTTCACTCTTAACGCTGCAGAAAGCAACAGACTAATTAAGAGACAAAGCTGACAGGTCTCTGTCTGATCTGGCTCTTCAAAATGGCACACATCCTGAAACAGATCCAACCCTGCAAATGGGCTGGGCAGACCCCCCTGCAGCCAGCAAGGTTCATGCTAGCAGGTTCTGAGAGGATCTGCGTGCCTGAACCACTGAAAATAAAGACAGGTAAGGACTTTTCACTAGAACCGTTTTTACAGAAGCTCTTACAATGTTTGTTGCTTAAACAGTGGAAAGCTTTTTGCAAACAGAAGAAAGGAAGTTTCACACACACTTGAAAAAGTGTTTCATGGCTCTGTAAGGTGAGCTTGCACAGAGTAACATGGTGAGCTTTTCACTCATATTATTGGATTTACTCACTTTTTCTCACTTGTGACAATTCTGCTGCCTGCAAACAGAAACAGAAGACTGATTCATGGATGAAATTCTTAAACAACCACCATGAAATGTAATTTTGCTGCAGCTAGACTGGGCAAAAACTAGTGTTGAGGGCAAAATACAGAGTTGCAAGTTCTTTATGTGACAAGTCAAAGTATGAAAATGTTGAAATCTGATCAATTAGTTGGTTTAGAATACATACTTTTCACTCTACTGTATCAAAATACTCATAATAAAACACTGGAGCTGATGAAGTCAAGCACTCCCTTACAAAGGCTGGCAAATTTGCAGAACAGCACTTGAGGTTCAGATTAGTGAAATCCTAATGAATATCTACTCTAATACCCATGTAATTGCATGGAATGCATTTGCAAGTGGTACAATTAAAAAAGGGAGGGAAAAAAAAAAAGAAAGAAAAAAAATACAGTGGCACAATTCAAGTCCAGACTGTGATTTTAATGTCAGTTTAAGAGACTTAAGTGACAACCTGGAAGAATGAAGACCCCAGTTCAACCTCAATAAAGGAAAGACTTGCAATAAAGAATTCAAATTCTTTCCCAGACCATAACATGTTTCAATCTTGCACTGGAAGTACCAAGGTCAACCTACACAATTTCATCCTTTTTGTCCCACACACTAGAACTGTTTCCATATTTTATCCAATGACTGCTTTACTGGAAGTGCCCACCTCTCCCTGCACCCTGTATGAGGAGCTGGGTGCCCAGCACAGGCTCCTGGAAGATTCTGTGTCCACCAGGTACCAGGGTAGTACATGACACACTTTCTCTCACAAATCTACCAGGCAGATAAATGCTTTAAAGACAGAATTGGTACTGTAAGAATGAATCCACAGAAGGGCTGAAGGCAAGCAAGGCTGAAATAATACCAAATAGTACAGGGCACATGAGAGACCAAGTAATAATGTACTTTTGTTCCTAAGTAATTGGCTGAGCAAACGTATTGTGATGCAGCAACTCTGATTAATTTTGCAAGAATGCACGGGTAGTGTTTATAAAAACCAAGTCATTACCTTGACTAAACATTGACTTGGACAGTTAACTTTAACCACCAAGACCTTGACTAAATATTGACTGAGAAAGTTAATTTGAACTATGAAGTCTAGAATATCTTGGTCCTCTACCAGTATTTGCTATCACTTTAGAATGTAAACACAATTGTAAAAAATGAGGTTTTCCCACCTAACCAATGTTTAACTGGGTAGCTTGGCTGTTGCTAAATTCAATACAACTATCTTGCAAAATTTGAAATCTCAAATATTTAAAAGACAATGGGCCTGTTATGGATGAGAGGGAAAGGTCAATCTCCCTGTATTTTGCCTGAGCAAGAACCTCTCCAAACTATTAATAAAGAACCAGAAGGCTCCTGGTTTAAAATTATTTTGATACATATATGCAAGGGTCTCCCAATGTATATTTTTAAAACTTTGCCTTGACTAAAAAAATCAAGCAGGCTGACCAGCAGGACAACATCTTCATCCTAATACCTCTACTTTTGAAGCCCTAGTAGCAGCTACTTCAAGTATACATCCTCCACTGCTGTTGTCACTTCATCATGTGAGGCCACGGGTCAAAGGACATACACAGGGTCTTTCACTAGCCGAGTTAAAAAAAAAGAAAGAAAAAGAAGAAAATCAATTTCAATCCTCCTAAGATGAAACCACTGATGTGTGGAGTCACTAAAGTCCCGAAGGTAATCCTACAAGAAAAGATGATGGTGTCCTCCATCACTGTGCTGAGATACTGTTAAAGTACAGAAAAATCACGTACGAGGTATAGTCCAAGATCAGCATCTGTATCACAACACTCCAGACAATAAATCTGAACTTCTAGACCACTATGAATAGTGCATTTTAAATGTGTAATGAAACAAACTATTAATGACAAAGAGGCAAGGGACCTTATGCTTCAGGAACATGGCTAAAGAAATAAACGACTGTAAATCCAGCACTAACCCACATACAGTTTTAATTCAAGAGTTTGAAAGTGCCTTTTAGCTTTATGCCTTAATTCCTTCTTTAACACATCAGCTGCCTTTAGCACACACAATGAAAAATAGCTTAAGAGCAAATATAAAAGACATAAATCTCAGGTACAAGTAGAAATATCAAAGTAGCTGGTGAAAACTTGCTCTTCCATTATTTTTGAGTATAGTAACATGGAACAGATTGATACTGGTGTTATTGGGGGGGAGGGTGAGAGTAGAGAATGGAAGAACAATAAACAATACAATCATCAGTGGTTTAACACAGGCTGTGTCTTGCAACGGAAACATACTGTGAAACAGCTTGCGAGATAAGCTTCATCAACGATTAGTAATTTTTATTCCGTTTGAGTGGTTGAAAACAATAAACATGATTAAATGCTTCAGACATGCATTCAGAATTCAGACAAACGGCAAAGAGTTCCAAGGACTTTGGGGAAAGACCTACAAAACTATTTTACCGCTTTGAAATTTACAATAAAACAGAAGTTCGCAGGGAAATCAAAAACTTTATCTGCAAGCTCTACCGCTGTCCCGAACAGAAACAAGCTTTGTTCTTTCTTCCTCAGATCAATCCTGGTCCCAGTGCCCTACCACACCGCTTTACCATCACACAGGCACCAGTGTGAGTTCCCATGGAGTGAAACACCCTGTGAAACACAACACAAAGAGGCAGGCTCCCGGGGAGTTTACACGCCGGGCTTGTCCTGCCGGCCCGCGTAGGACCCGTGGCGAGTCCCCCTGGCAGGGAGCCCGCGGGCACCTTCCGCAGACGGCGGCCGAGGAACGAGGCGTTCTGAACTTCAATGCCAGAGCCTCTGCTACAACGCTCCTAGAGACTCGGTGCCGGCGCACAAACACGGAAAAGCTCCCAAAACACTCAGCTCAGGGTCGGGGGCGTTTTTTTGTTTGCTTTTCCAAAAGGACTATGAGAGTGAGGCGCCCGGCGCACACCGAAGGCGAGCGCCCGGGGGCTCCCGGCCCAGGACCGGGCGGAGGCTCCGGAGCTC
>NW_008621184.1:0-11100 GCF_000691845.1 Merops nubicus | reverse complement strand
CCCGCCTCGCGGACCCGGAAGCGGGCGGGCGGAAAAGGCGGAGCCGCGCCGCGCTCCCCGCCTACAGGAGAGGACCGGCTCCCCGCCGCCCCCCTCCTCTGGAGTCCGGTTTTGCAAGTCCAGTCCTGTCTTCCTGAAAAGTGGTTTCCAACAGACCGGACAAGGAAACCTGAGAAATAAGGTTTTTACAGTCGTACCTGAAAAGGCTCTTTTGGTACAAGAGCTTGTTTTGGTAAATGTATACTCAGAGGCAACTCTAAAATAGCAGCAAAGCGTCACAAAAGGAGCACTTGAAAATAACCTGAATATAATAGCATAACTGCATGTCACCAATCAAGGGAATTAGAAGAACAAAACAGTCTCCAGTTTTAGTACTTCTCATTATTTTAACATCTTTCATCATGACCTTTGAATGCCCAAGAACATTGGACATGGTTCCTTGCCAAGGACCTTTGACACAGGTTAGCAATTGGAAAACTGGCATCTTTGGCAACAAAATAATTTTCCCAGCTTGAAAACGATCCTGGTCATTCAATTAAGTATTTTACCTCATAATCTAAATGGTAAGAAATGTTTGGCTAAATTGGATAAAGTCAGAGGAAATCCTAGGGCATTCTGACAAGTGGATTCCAGAGGAAGGAAATAGCTGTAACAAAGAAATGTTGCTTACATGCTGGTCAAATTCCAGGAATTAAAACCAAAACAAAACCTCAGCTGTGTGAAGTTCCCACTGTACCTTTAGTACTGATAAGGAGAAGCCCTGAAAGCTATTGTATGTATGCATTTGCTTTATTTGAATACATCTTACATTTTTCAGCTTTTATTGTCTCATTTATACATGAGTCAGTGTTTTTATATATGAACTATATGGCATGTTCACTTCCATTTCTTAAAATGACTTCTACTGGTATATAAGGGTCTAGTGACTCTCTAGTAATGGTCAGCCCTATGTGGTTATTTAAAAGCTGATTATGATTTCTTGTGATATCAGTGTAGCAAATATACAAAGACAATAATATCAAAGATTTTTAAATTGGGTCACACATACCAAACTATTTCACTTCTTAGCTTTCATTGGTGCCAAGCATCAGCAGTTCCCATTGATGGGGTTCCACAGAAATAACAGCAACTGGGAGCAGGGGTGCCCGACCCTGAGGCAGAAGCACCACTTCAGATGATATGTACCCCAGTGATGACTCAGAAGTGTGGTATATTCAGGCTGGAACTGACAGCCAGCAACACGGTCTGGCTCTTCCCAAAACAAAACACTGCCAGTTTTTCCCCTGAATCTTGCACCCTGTTGAAGTCCATGACATGCAAGCCTCACCAGCCAAAGAGGGAAGTGCTGCTTTCTGTCATATATTGACTGACAGCCTTGACACACTGCTTTTTCCTTCAGAAAATGGTTAGATAGCTCTGCTTTCTAGCATAATCTGGATGGAGGAGGAAGACAACTCCCATCCTTTAAACCCCCATGGATTAGAGTGTTCCTGTAGGATTTGGAATACCTACTTTTGATTGCTGCTTTCCTAAGGAGCCCTATACAGAACAGTACTACTCAGGAAGATGCCTCAAGTAGATGGTGCTTCCACATTTAGCAAATGGGCTCTTTGGTATATGTGGGGCATTAAACGTGTTTTTCAGTTCTCACTTTTAAAATTCTTCCTATTCTCACAAATGTTTAAGCAGTCAGGATGCAAGTGAAAGGGAGAAAATAACCTCAGGCTAATGGTTACTACATTCATCTAAGAGGAAGACCTGTTCCAGTGCATGTTTGTGTATTTCATATAAAATCCTAGCCTGAATAATTTTTTCCTCATTTTATCCTACAAAGTAAAAATAAAATCAGTTATTGGATTACAAACCTGGAACTCCATGCTTCCCAAGCTCCACAGTATTCTACTACTCCCAAAACACTACTGAGTTATTCCTTTGTATGAAATTCTTTCTCTGCACCTTGTAGGCCTATAATGTAGTGTTCAGATAAACTCCAGAAATTTTTTGGCATCCTGGAAGGAACAGGCATTCAGGTGTTAACAGATGAATCTCAGAGATCCCTGTTGCCATTTTAAGAGGCTACCAGGTGCAGGCTATCTGCCAATTTCAATACCTTGTTCTAGTAAGAAATGTTGTCTCTCTCTACAGCTGCTATATAGTCCCAAAACATTGTCAGTTACAAACTTGATACTGACATAGAAAGCTCTGAAGGTACATTCAGAGAGTGTAGAGACACTGTACGTCATTCTGATAAAGTCAGCTGCAAACAGCTGAGGAGTCACCCTCTTTACTTCTGCCACCTGTGCATGAAGAACAATATCTTCCTTCAGAAGCATAAAGTAGTCTTCTGCTGACCACTTGCCTGATATACAAAGATATTACCAGTAACATGCAGACCAGCAGCCAAACTCCTCCCTCTGCTACCGCATCACACACCAGAGATCCAAAGCACCAGACAACCAGAGAGAGGAACAAGTCAACACACTCACCCAAAGCATACTGTGTGAAGAAGAGGACAAGCTGACCAAGGAACCATGCCACAAGAGATGGAATCAGCCAGACAATGAATCTAATTATGTAGTAGTTTCCTAGAGAGAGAGACTCATGATCTTGCCCCACCACCCTGGAAACTTTACTTGCTGTGAAGAGTCAGGGAGCCCTTTCAAAAACAACAATTCCCCACACAGCACACCTACTCCACACACAGGCAGTCTGTTCTTATATCCGTGGCTTCTTGCCCTGCCTTCAAATTAATGTGGAAGGTGGGGGCACCTGGTGGTGATCTCCTCATCAGTTCCCACCCAAGGCTGGGCAGGCCCTGGGTGAAAACCAGTCAGGAGGGTCTTTCTTGCCTGGTTGTGGACATCATCCATAGGCCAACCCTCATTCAGGGCTGGGGGTTTAAACCCCAGCGCTTTAGGTAGACAGCAGGGATTGTCACATTTGAAAGTACTGAGGTATAAGCCAGAAGAGAATCTACAGAATTGTCTCAGGCCGAATAATAAATTGAAGCATGCCATGTCCTCTCATTTCTGACAATTAAGAAAGTGAGTGACCAATGTACCAGTAGGTATAGTGAACACCATACTTTGCCTACTGCCTGATCTTTACCCTTGCTTATAACATGTCCAAAAAGAAGAAATAACCTTTTACAGCATTGGACTGTTGGGTATAAACTGACCCCAGAACATCCTTGTCTATGACCAGAAGTAGAATTTATATAGAGAACTTCTATACTGATACTTGGTAATATCTTTTAATGATGGCTTCAAGGATTTCTGGTTGAGATTTCCTGGAATGGGAGACAAATAAGACCAGTGGTTAGAACTGTTGTTGTTCTAGCCCTTTATATCTCTAGATCAGTACATTTGTCTACCTATATCTTGATCATGTAGCTGTTAAGTTTTGTAGCAAAGTATTACGTTTGAATGCACTGTAAAATGGGGCAAGAAGCTTGAGATCTATGGGTTGAATAACTAGATACTGCAGTACAGTTGCTGTTACTAAAACTGCACTCTAACTTTTCTTCTGTGCCAGGCTTATCTGTGAAGAAATTAATCCTAAGGGTTTATTTCTTGTCATTAGATTTTTCTTGAAAAGTATGATGGAAATAAAATGCACTGAAAATGTGTGGAATCTTGGCCATTTTTTAATGTCACTTTGCAGAAACCTTGCAGGTTTAGCACAGTTTAACATGGTTCAGAATAGCTTGATAGTTAATGTTAGGTTTTGTTCATGGATCTTGCCATTAAGGTGTGCTTTAATTTTAAAGAATGTATGATTGTCCTAAAATCTTTGAATTTTAAAGCAATCATTTGAATACCACTTACCAATATCTTGTGCATCCATTGGGATTGCTTCCAGTATTCTTTCCTTGATGCTAACAAGTCTTGGACAATATCCTTAAAGACATACACTTACCAAAAAAAACCCAAATGAACAAACAAACCAACCAAAATTATATTAATATAAAGGTTTATAGTATAATTATGAAAATAAAATCTTTTAATATAAAAATTAATAGCTTATAACTGAAATAGGTCCAAGCTGACTCCCAGTACTGCTTTCTGACTTTATGGGAAGATAGTGTTTGAACCAAAGGCTTTGGAGTCAAAGATTTAACAAAGACAACCCACAAATGCCTCCATAAGTCAGTTTATATGACTGTCTAAACATAGTAAAATAAATAAACACATTTTGGTAGCACATATAATCCAAATAATGTAGTACCCATGTTTGAATTCATTTATGTTTAGTTCTATAATACATTGAGTTATATGGGTCACATCTTGTGTCACTGTGTGTATATACACTATTCCCCTTCCCACTGATGATTAGGCAACTGCAGCATATATTTTCATAAAACAGCTCTTTTATGAATATTTATGTGTTTATGGCATCTTTTAAAGCACTTAAACAGCAGGAAATGAAGATCTTGGCAGTGTGTTACCAGTCACAACTGCAGAACTCCAACTAATACTTTGACGAATAGCAGCAATCCTGGAACCAGATTTTCAAAATAGATGTGCATGGCATTCTGAAGGTAAATTTGATTTAACATTTATTAATGTAGTGAAAAGACATATACAAATAAAAGGAACAGAATGTGTCATTTTAAAGAAACATTATTAAATATTACCACTGTTTAACAGTCAAAGCTTGTTTTATTAAGATAGGTAAGGGCATTTCTTTGTGTGTAAGTCTATGGCTTCTGTGCCAACAAAAACAACTGTGAGCTTAGCTTGATAATAACCAGATAAAGATTATAAAATCAGTAGTGCCAGCTGCCTGGCCTGTGTACAATCAGGCTTTCATGAAAAATCTGGGGACGGGGTTTGACAGAACCAGAAAGCAGCTGTTCTCAACAGCACGCTTCCGCTCAGAAGCTACAGCTATCCGAGTGAGAATTAATGCTTCTTTTCACATTAGTGCACTCTTGTTCTGATCCTTACAGCAGCTGTTGCTGTGCATCCCCCAAACACTCAAACTGGAGTTGTGCTAGGACGTGTGCAGCAATTGGCAAAAACATTCAGTGAGCAAAAGTCCTGAAATTTCAGGGGAGAGGACTAGGTAAATCATGTGTTGGTTTTGTGATCTTTGTCCTTTCAGTATCCTATTTCCTGGAGTCACAGTAGGTTAGTTTGATACCCAGGCAGGATAATAATTTGCTTCAGCACCCCAGCTGTCAATCTTAGAAGAAGCTGTCTATTTTACACTTGGAGGAACATTCTATGGAAAATTCTATAGGCCTTAAATGACCCTGTGGAAATAAAAACTAAAGTTTGGGAGTTTCTTCCTTTTACTGTGCAATGATAGTAATGCACAGTATATTGCGTGTATATGTATACAGTTATATAAGGTATATTTGCAGCTCTACCACTTCCCTGCTGGTGACTGTAAGAAAGTCACTTTATCACATGGTATTACAGTTTCTCCACAGGTGGCATAGGAATAATTAAACTTATCTTCTCCATGGAACACCATGAGGTCTGTGTAGGAAGCTGGAAGCTGAAATTATTTTGAGAGCATGGTGAAGACCATATTGAGGAACAAAGCTTACATGATTTTGACTTCAACTACAGCATCTTTTCTAGGTAGTCTGAACTGGCACATGGCGGTTGTGGTAGCAACTGGGGCACCAGCCCACACAGCTTTTGAGTGTGCATACTGTTAGTGTAAGCATCATCTTTGAAATCAAACAGTCTTATCCTGTCATTTTGCACTTGATTGTCAAGAAGCATGAAAGAGCAAATTTTGTCTGTCTACTGCAGAGATGTTTCGGGAAGTATTGAATCCTGCATTACTTGAACTGAGTTTTTGAGAGCTTTTACTATAGGCAGAGCTCAGTAAAATGAAGCTCCTGATTCTAACGGATCTCCTTCATGCTCCTACAGTAAGAGCCAGCGTTAAGTACTAAATTCAACCTTCGACTATTCATATGTGATTGTACTTTTAAATATGCGTTTATATTAAGGTCAGAGCATCCCAGAGAGATGCTTTGATCTAAGCTGATTTTTGGAACATTTGGGAAAACTGGAAGTTTTGCTGGAGCCCAGTAGATGTCAGTGTCACCACACAACAGACTGCAGCAGCTCTGCTCGCTAGGCAGGTAGGATTGGGTGTCTTCAGAGTAATGCATGAGTTGCCTTGGGTCATGGAGATTGACTGTTTAGGGTCTGTCATGTTTGTACGTAACTTTAGGAATTAGTTCCAGGAACAGTGCTACAACCCGTTTATTCTGATTGTGTGATGTAGTTCATACCAAACAATTTGTATGCAGCAGAAATACTTTATGGAACGAGAAGATGTACCAGGAGCAAACAAAAGGAAATATTTCTGAATAAATGGGCATTCAGTGACATAAAAACTGTTAGAGAGAACCAATATTGTTCTAACTCTCTCCTCCAAAGGAGTCTCTCTGCTCTAAAATGTGACAAGTATTCTGGCCTTGATATGAACTGAAGTTATGACATTTATTATTGCTTGGGGTAATGGAATTTTAGATCTGAAAATGCATCCAATAGTAAGGTTCACTAGAAGTAGAGAAACCCACAAAAAATGGGAAACCTAGATAAAGGAAAAATAGAATTTATGGAAAGCACAGAAATAAGAAAGGAAAGGTAGAGAAATTCCATTAAAATATTAAAGTTGATGCCGTTAAAATGTAAAAGATAAGGTAGAATAAAAGTCAAAATTTGTCATTACAGATATAAAGACAGAAAAAAAGACTTCAGATGATTATTCAACATTTATATAAATTTGATTATGAATGCAAGAAAACCACAGAATCATAGAACAGCCCAGGCTGGAAGGGACCTCAAAAGGTCATCCGTTCCAACCTTTCATGGAAAGGGAGCCTAGATGAGATTATCTCGCATCTTGTACATTTCCATCGTGAAAACCTCCAGTGACGGGGATTCTACCATGTCCCTGGGGAGGTTGTTGCAATGATTGACTGTTCTCACCATAAAAAAATTGCTTTCTTGTATCAAGATGAGATCTCAGAGTGCAACTTGTACCCATTGACCCTTGTCTTCTCCATGTGCTCCTTACAAAGAGACAGCCTCTGTCCTCTTTGTAGCCGCCCTTTAAGTATTGGAATACTGTGATGAGGGCCCTCAAGCCCCCTGAGCCTTCTTTCCAGGGAGAAGAGACCTAACTCCTTCAGTCTTTCCTCACAGGTGCAAGTTCTTCAGCCCTTTGATCATCTTTGTGACCTTCCTTTTGGACCCTCTCTAGTCTGTCTGCATCTTTTTCAAATTATAGGGCCCAGAACTGGAAACAGCACCCTAGGCACTGCTTGACAAGCCCTGAGTAGAGTGGGGTGATCACACCTCTATCTGTGCTAGTAATGCCCCCACAGATGCAGCCCAGGATCTGATTTGCCTTTGTTGCTGCAGCAGTGCATTGCCAGCTCATGGTCAGGTACTTGTCCACCAGAACACCTAGTTCCCTTTCAGAAAGGCAGCTCCCCAGTCACAGAGCTCAGCCTGTACTGGGATTTTTGGTTATGTCATCTCAGGTGCAGGACTTTGCACCTCTCTTTGTTACACTTCATACTGTTCTTGCTAGCCCACTCTTCCAGCCTGTCCCGGGCTTTGTGTGAGACGGGTCTCCCTTCTGACATATCCAGCTCACCACCCAGTTTGGTGTCATCAGCAAACTTGGTGAGGGTACATGTTATGTTACATTACATTATAGTAATTATTACCAATTATTACCAAATTATTGGTTCTGAAGTGTAATTCCCACCACTAGAAACTGCATTAATAGTATCAAGCTTGTAAATGAAAATACTCATGTTTGCTAGTCAAGGTATATTTACTGGGTAATGCTAGTCTGAATGATAATTTGAGTTTTGAATTTAACATTTTTAATATTTTTTTATTCTACACTTTGCCAAGTTTTTGGAAGGCAGAGGTAAAAAGTACTTGCCCATATAAGAAATCTCAAACATTCTAGTTTGAGCCAGTTTTTAATTTGCTAGTCAGCAACCTAAGTCATAGAGATCATCCTGTATCACAGGGGAAGTCCCTGTATCCCTCATGCTCTTTCTCCATTAGCAGCTCTTAAATGACCTATTGTTATATGAAGGTTTGTTCTAGCTCCAAATTTATAGCTTTCTTTACTCTCCATCTAGGAACATTTTATTTGTGCTCTTTTGCATATACTCTGCAACTCTCATTCTGAAAATATTTATATACTCAACTCTTCTGTACATCTATAGATAAGTTTACTTAAATATATTTTGAAAAACAATCAGCCTGGAGGTACATATTTTTGTTCTTGGCTCACTAAGCCTAACTGAAAACATGTCAAAGATACATAAGAAGACTTTGCACTACTTGAAGATTTTTCTCATCTCTTTCTTTTCTTGCCCTAACTGATTGTTATTGTAGAGAATAAAAATAAGGGAAGTATCATGTTCCTTTACCTTCTTAAGGAAAAAAACCCAAAAACATAACCAAAAAACAAAAACACTACCTTGGAAAAGTCTTGCAACACGAAAGTATTTGTATTGCATCGAAACAAATGATGGTACACGTTATACTTCACTATATTTCTGAGTACATGCTTTCATGTTTAACATTTCATCATTGTACATGTACTTAAATATAAGGCACACTTTTGAAAATCTGCCTCTACAAGCCTATCAGAGAAACCAAATACCTCTCTTTAAAATCAGTGCACTTATTTTTCAAATGTGCAAATATGTCTTTCCCTATTTTGAAACTTGTGTACCAAAAATTACAGTAAATTCCTTCTGGGTTTTGTTTGTTGTATTTTAGACATGCTTTTGGGTTGTATCAATATCCAGTCTTCCCTTTTGTTTTTGTAAAACACATAGATTTGAGCTTACAATAGTACAGACAACTAGCACACCAGAGCTACTGTTGCCACTGTTACTGTACTATTAGCACCATCATCGTTGCCATCACAATCTAAAGGCTCAGGTGCTTTTGGAGGAATGAACTGTGTGTCTTCTGCTATATTCGACACCTCCAAAATCAAGTCGATATCATCAACAGCACATATAGCAAAGTAGATTATGGTGTTGTTTTCTACTGTGACATTTTCTGGTTTAATTTTAAATTACTCTTTTCTACGAGACTTCTTAGGTGTGGCGATTAGAGGAATTCATGTAAGTAACATGATCAAGGTGATATCTTAGGTCCAGAAGATTTTCACTGCTTATGTAATGATCAGCTAGGGAAAAAGGAGTGCACATTAACAACAAATTAATACAGATGCTCTAATATCCCTGCCTGCGATGACGGCTAGAGCCATTTTGTACAAAAAAAAAGCTGATGATTCCCTTTTTATTACTGACTATTGCTTAGCGTGGAGGTTTGTCAAGTTTGTTTTTAAAACTTACTTTACAGTGTCAAAGGTTTATTGTTGCTTCCTGGGAACTCATTTTCAATTAAAAATGAAAAGTGAATCTGCCTGAAAAATAGTTTCACCAACATTCTTAGCTTAACAGAGATCTGTGCAAATATAAGGTGAAATGACATTTAAAATATATGCAAGGCCAGGGTGTGTTTTTGATCTATCTGATCTGTATTCTCTCAGCATGAGGTTTTGTTAGCAAAAACTGAAAGACAAAAAATGATTCTCCCATTTGTTATCAAATTGATTACATTGCTATAAATATGTTTTATTAATTTGGGGGGGTTCTGCTATTTCTGTTTCAAGTTTGTAGCTTTTCAAGACTTTTCTCTCTTCCTCTTATGACCATCTTTTCCTCTTTAGATAGTGGAGCGATGTGGATGATACGCCTAGCTCCAAATCAGTGCAGGACACGCCATCCTCAATCATGGAGCAGGTAGACATGAATTGTGACAAACGCCCTGCAGAGTTCTGTGGTATCTAAAGAAGCCTCTCTCCAGCACACCACTTTTATTAAGGCTTGTAATTATGTCGTTGTGTGTTGTATTTCTAATTATTTTCCACTCTTTGGATAGTGCACAGTCATTAAAGTGCAGTTTTGAGGACTGACACTTGTAATGCATTTGTTGTTTATGAGGTACAGAGTGCGGCACTAATTATCATGCTGTTTAGCCCTCACTGATGGATAGCGTTTGCTTTAAGATATAACCAATCACCACATTTTTAAGTAGCTAAAATTACAAGTTCTCTCTGAGCTGACTGTGAGACACCAAAGCCACAACTCACCAACAATGGAGCCAAGGCACAGGTCTGGCATTCAAGTCTAATGGTTAATTCTCCATTCAAGTCTATTGGTCCTGCAGAGAAAAACCATTTGTCTTTGCACGTGCAAAAGGCCCATATCTGCCTGGCAACTCAGAAAAAGAAACAGGCACTCACTCCAGAGCATATTATGGAGTCATTTAATCTCTAGTAGAATTTAAAAGGTTGAAAATTAACCTTTGATTTTTCATTTTTATTATGGTGCATGCATGGCTAGAGAACATCCTGCAAAGAGTGTATAAAGAAGACAACTGCTCTGTCTTCTGAAATTCCACTGCCAGCAAGAGAAGAAAATACAAACGCACTGGCATGTTCACAAATGATGCCAAAAGATGCATTTTATATTGACTTTTTTTTCTCCCAATGCCAAGATTTTAAAAATATGTAAGTTGCTAACACAGATATTTACTTAGCATACTAAAAGTCAGCTTTCTATCAGTATGTATCTTTCTAAAGAAAATCAATGTGCAGCTTACCATGCATGAAAATATGTATTTATATGTACGATCGTATTTATATTACATGATAGCCGTTTGCACACTTCCTCATTTTAAAGCAATCTTTTGTACACCTATTGCGCTGTCTTGCGTATTCTATGAATGCCACCTCAAGGGTCATTAGTGCTTTCTCACGTGGTGTGATCAAAGAGTAACTGGTTTTTCATCAGAATGCATTTATATGTGGCGTTTCTGCTATGTTAGACAATGTATGGCCAAAAAAGCTTCCTCCAGTCAGGTTACATGAATACTCATTGAGCTCGGAAAAAATATATTAATGGCAACAGCCAGAAAGAAAACAGAGGATCCAAAGCTCTCCGATTTTCCTGCCCATCTTGCTCTGACAGCCAGCTCGTGGGTGCGGATGACCGACACCCGTGACCGGCTGGCGGGT
>NW_008621183.1:7909-16649 GCF_000691845.1 Merops nubicus | reverse complement strand
CCGGCACAGCGCCTTTGGTTTTGCTGCCCGCCCGCAGACCTGTAAGCGAAGCCATGAGGTATTTTTGGTGAGCTGTCCACCTGGGCGTGTTGCTGCCCCCTGCCCCCCACCCCACCCCACCGAGTCCTGAGTGGGCAGACGGCTGATTCCTCAGCCGCTCGGGAGCCGTCGCCGCGCGTGTGTTAACGCTGAGTTTCGGATGTGGTCGGTCGATCCCGTGGAGATTACTGCCTATCTTAATTGATGTTATAAAGCTGAGTGTGTCGAGTCACGTGTTGGGGCGCTGAACATCTGACAGAAAACATGATAATTTTTTCTTTTTTTCTGAAAAAAAAATCATTTACACGATTCTGCTGAGAGCTGGGGGTTTGTTACAGCTAAAATACACAGCCACGCTTTGCCCCCCCAGAGTTACTGACCGTGCCAGTTGTTGTCTTGTGTATTGGCTGTACCTGAAAGCTGAATTTTACCCATGCAGTGGCTCCTGTGGTGTCTCCACTGTGTATTTTTATACGTGAAAGTCACGCTGGTTTCTGACCATTGCTAAGGAGGGAGCATGTGAACATCTCGCTGGGAGGTGCAGATGCTGCCAAGAGGCAGAGCTGAGCTGTTTGGTGAAGAGACCCATCTCCTACATGTGCTAAGTTTGGAGCTGTGTTACCTGAGATCTGGTGTGTGCTCTCTCGTTTTTGTTGGTAGTTTGCTTGGCTTTATTCTCAAACACAAAATAATGACTAAATAGCTTGAATTAATATTAAATCTCTTCATTTCTACATGGCTCTACTCTTGACTTTCCAAATGTGGTGTGTTGTAATCTTAATTAAAATTGTAGCTTGGAAATGTAATACATTTTGTATAGTCTTCTAAGAAGAGGAATATAGTAGAGCCAGCTTTGGAACATGGTCACCTGTCTGAAAATGAAAACGGGCAATTTGTGACATTTATAAAGTCACAAATTAAAAATGTTTTTCCACGCCTTCCGAACCACTCAGACCGAAAGCTGTGCTATAAAATTATATTACCAGGCTACAAAAATATCTTAGACAAATGTATTCAAGGCCCTGTTCTGTCGTGAGGCAATGTCCAGGAAAGTCAATATTTATTCCTTACAAAAACTACAGTGGTGTTGCAACGGAGCACAAAGTATAGAGCGTGGACCTTTTTGCCAGGAGAAGGTGATAACCTCTGTGGTGTGAGGCGTGCACATTTTGAACCAAAAGCAGTGTCACAAAGTGGGATTTTTGTGTCTCCTGCCATCGTGGCAGCACAAACGAGACCTTCTGAATGCTGTGAATAGAGTCAGATTTACAAACGGCTTCATCCTCTCAAAATCCTCCTCAAAATGGAGAGGGCTGTGGAAACGCTGCTCCGCGGGGCGTGCGTGCCCAGGTGCTGCCCTGCTCTGTGTGTTCCTGGGCCCTGGTTCTGCCCCGTGTGCCCAGGTGACCGTTCCTGTTCCCCATCCCACCGAATCCAGCGCGGAAAACCGTCCTGCTCTGGTCTCAGATGGCAGCTCTGGGACTGGGGGGTCAGGCTGTGCCTCCTGCAGCAGGATGTTTGCCCGGTGCCAGGCACCGTGCTCTGGGAAAGCTCAGTCAAGTGTACCTGTGACCTCTCGTGTGTGTCTTACAGTGTAGTTTCCAATTCCTGGGCTATAAAATGCTTTTAACGTTGTCCGGGTCCTGATCCTCCAGTGGGTTCCTGCCTCTGGAGAGACCAAAGGGGAATTGAAGCCGTAATGTTAAGGTACAAAACAAATAAAAAACTAATGGGAGGAACTGTGTTTAACTCACATCTAGATAGTCAGATATTAAGCACACCTAAATTAGGCTTTATTATTTATCACATGTCATTTTATGTGTGGTTGTCAACATCCCAAGCTTGCAAAAACGTTTAGTCACGTGCTTAACTTTGATGTCATTGGAACTCTTACTTAAATAAGCCTGTTCACACATACTTGCACAATTTATACGTAATTTAGGTACGACTTGATTATCTTCACAGTTAATGAGTTCAGGTGTCTGGGTTTTATACCATTTTTGGATAGGTCTTCTTGCAGAGACACAAACTGCAGAGCTTAGCTTGGAGAAGAAGAGTGGATGGCCTCATCCTGCTTTCAGAGCAATGCTGTGAAAATAAGATGGCTTGAGGAGAAGTGGTGCAGAGTTAGCCCTATATTCAAGTAGAGTTCCCTTTAACTTACAGCTATCTTCATGGTGTTCTGGTCAATATATTTTTAGAAATACATTCTTAATATTGCAAATCCTGCACCTAAGTGATGGAGCCTCACCAAAGGTACTACCAGGAGGTTTTCTTGGTTTCACTTCTCCCTGCCATATTCTCTGGGATCATTGAGAGAGATGGACTTTGATCATGGTGTGCTACGTTCTTGCAAGCTGACTTTAAAAATATCGTCTTTACCTGGAATAAAATAACCCCAAAGTCTAATTCCTTCTGAAACCCCTTGCCCCTATGACTGGATCTTCTGGGAAATCTCTGGATTTCCAGCTTTCTGGGTCAGTGGGCAGTGGTGGGTGCCAGGCAGCTGCCCTGCTGCCTGCCCCTTTCAGTTGAACCCAGGCAGTGTTACCTCTGGCACTCCGCACGGTGCGGTATGATGCAAAGGGAGAGGAATTTCTCAAGTAGGCAGAGCCACTTAAGACTTTATAGGTCAAAAAACCAACACCTTAGACTTCTTACAGAAATCACCTTCAAGCTTGTTCAGAGCTCCAGCTTGTTCAGAGAGCACATGCTCTAAGCCTTAATTATTGCTTAACTCAGGAGAAGTAGTGCTGTGAACTCGTTTGCAGTTTCCAAATGGCTGGAAGTTTAGACCTCTGGTGAGTTTACTGCAGTAGCCTTGGAAAAAAAAAGTCCCAGGCAAGTCAGAAAATGGCCCTGTGTTAACAGTGGAAGAATCTGTGCCTCAGTCTCCACTCCACACTGGAGAGAGTTGACGATGTTGTTTTGAAGATAGGTAGGAAAATACAAAGGTCTTGGAAAGAGAAGGAGAGAGCTCCTGTAGAGGCTTGAGAGGACAAGAATTAAGATTTTTCCAAGTTGAATTACAACAGAATTCACATCTGAATATAGTCGTGGAGGAAAAAAAGTTTTATTTGAGAAGTAGTTCAGCACTTGATGGTTTTCTTTAGTGAAGTGTGTATACAAACATACATAACTGAAACTGAGCATTAGAGTCTTTTTATTTGAGTGTATATAACCCAAATCTTGCATAGAAGGGCGAGGATGATACTGTGTGGTGTGGCTGAGATCATTACAGTCTCTAATTCTGGAGCTAGTATTTTGGAAATAATGCTAAAAGTTTGGAAAAAGTCCCAAACAATGACGTTTAAAAAGAGATAGATCAACTACTTTATTTTCTATAGGGCAAACTAAGCAATCATCAGGTGCCAATTGCCTTGCATGCCTACGTGTAGAAAACACGTGTAGATCTGTAAAACAGTGGAACAATCTTCTTATTTAGCAGGCAAAAGTATATAATCAGTTTTCCCAACATAGGTTATTTTATTGCAAGTCTCACAATACTTTGTTTCATTTCCATATAGTCTTAGCAGTTACGTAGTTAGGTGATTGTAGGAGAAAGTCAGCTTTCATTTACCCACTGAGCACGTAGTTTTTAATTAAGACTGCAGGAAAAAACCCTTGAGAACACAAAACAAGCTCTCTAAAGGCTCTGAACCCCAAAAGCAAAGATTGTCCTCTTTTCCCTCCAGAGAAATATATTATTTAAAACAAACCAACAAACAAACAAAACAAAAACATTATTTTTAAAACCAATCTCCTCTTTAGGATGGAATGAGTGAGAATTAAGAGGAAGGTCCTGAATCATTTTTTTAGGTGTTGTGTACAATTCAGAAGCTGAAAGTCAAACACAGATAGATCCAGAAAAGAAGCGTGGTGGATATTCAGAGCAGCAATGATAAATAAATTGTAATTAACCCTTGAAATTGCTACAGTGAACCCAACAGGATCACCCTGGAACTGGAGAACGTTTCCAGTGTTGCAATGCATAGTGCTATTAGGGAATTATAATCACTTAACTGCTTATAGAGGGTTACACTCCCAACCCATAAGAAAGTAAATATCTTAGTAGTCTTCTATACTACTAGCTCCTGGATCAACAAAAGGATGTTGAGTGCATAATGTTGACAGAGATCAAAGAAGTGGGAAAGTCTAACCAAATGATAATGGGGACTTAAATTACCTGTGAATAAACTGGTCAGATAGCACAATGAGAGTAAGTTCAAAGAAGCAGTTTCTGCCTCTTGGAACAGCCCGTACTAGAGTACACAGAAAGAGATTCTTGACTTAGTGTTAAGTAATGTGCAAGGACTGACTCAAAAGCTGGCAATAATTGAGCCACTTGTATTGACTGCAGCATAATCAAATTCACTGCCTAAGTACCGAAAAGTGGAACTCTGACATTAATCTTTAGAATGAGAAATTGCACTGAAGTGAAACACTGAGTGGAATGGCTCTTACAGCTTCAAAAATGTCTTTAGATGTGACATAGAGACTTCTCAGGAAAGCAGAAGCAGTCTGGGACACAGAGAAAGCAAAAGGCAGTAAGTGGTGCCCCAATACAAATACATTGATAGTGTTCAGGAATCCATTTGGGCCAAAAAGGTGTATTAAAAATTGGACATATTAGTGCAGGATTGCACAGTAGATAGTATAACCTGCAGTGTAGATTAGCGTGGTGTTAGGATTAGTATAGGCTTTAAGCTGAGCCATTGAAATCCAGAGGCAGAGTAGGCAGTCTCAGCTAGAGTCAGCTGCTAGAGAAAGCTGGTTCTGAACTTCCACCCTGCTCTTGAGCACACGCAGAGCCTCAGCTGGAGCTCTGCACAGTGTGTCTTCTCCTTCCCTGATCCACAAAACATGTGGCAGGACACTCTTCTTTGTTTAAGGAGGAGTCTGAAAGACCTTAAATCTTCTCATTCCCCAGGGCACCATCTGGTGCTGGTCATTGTCCCAGCAGATTTGTTTGGCACATCTAAGTATAGACCTGTCCTGAACTGAAGATTTTCAGTACTGAAGAGATCATGGATCTGGAGGCCCAAGTAATTACTTGGGGCAGGCACAAATAGGAGAAACAAACCCAACTGCAGCAAAGCAAAGACACATGGTTAGAAGGCTAAATCAGCAGGGCTGGAGTGAGTGACAGTCACCAGAGGACTTCTGGCCAGGCACACCCATCCTGGAATGTGTCCAGGGAGCAAGTGGACATTTCCCAAAGATAAGCTGGCAGAGGGGTGAGATTACAGAAGAAGGGAAATGGGCCTCAGTCGTTCCTGTTGGCTGTAGCCAGGCTGCATTTGTGGATGAAATGGTTCTGAACCATTAGAGAAATTACTTTTTGTTCTGTGCCTCCATAAATGTAAGAGTTTGGTAGGCGCTCTGGACAGATGATGGAAGGCTGATCTGAATTGCAAGTGAATTCATTCTTTTTAAATGAAAACTTTCAGAATTGTCCCAGTAATACAAACGTCACACACTTTGTATGATCCAAGAGAATTCTGTTGTATTAGACTTCACTTTGGACAAAAATTTACATGCGTTTTAATGTATTTGAACTCTGTTTTTCCATGCAGAGAGCTCTCAAACATGCCTAAAAGATTGCTGTGGACTTTCCCCAAAAGTTGTAGGTTAAAGCATGCTTGTTTTCAATCTAAAAGGAAAAAAGTAGCAGTTAAGAGCAATGGAGAATGTGCAGTGCAGCTTGATCTTCAAGCTCTGTCTGTCTTCAGTATCCTAAAAAGCTGTGTTGCCAGGGTTCCCAAGAGCCAAACAGATGAAATTTTGGGTTATAAACAGAGTTAAAGCCCAGCCTCAGCACAGGGGCTTGCACCTCCCTCGAGCTGTGCACATCCAGATTTTATCACCCTTTTGGACTTCCCTCCATTCTGGGTTTTGACAGAGACAGGAGGGCAGGGTGTAAAGTGGACATAAGTGGCATGGATGGTCATGGTCGTCTTCCATCTTTGAGTCCTGTGATTTTTATTTCATACTCTCTGTTTATTTTCCCCTCCTCTCACGGGCTGCAGAGAACAGGAAGCGTTGTGCTGCCTTTCATTTCCCCATAACACTTTCAGTCTGCATTAAGGAACCATAATCACATCTCATGCTTCGGAGCTTCGGGCTTGCTGCCAGCACGGCTCAGGCGGGAGCTGGCCAAGAGTTCTCCTGGGACCTTCTCACCTCTTTTTTTTGGTTTTGTTTTGTTGGGAGCATCGGGGATTGGCCTTTCCTCAAATCAAGGCATTAAATCTGTAGGTGTTCAAAGGTAGTAGGGAGAATATAGTCTGGAATAGGCTTAGGTTGTATGGGTCACACCCGTGCAGATGGCCAGATTTAAGTGGAAGACTCTCTTCCCCCCTGCAGCCACCCTGTTCAAACGATCTGAAGTTTTGGGTGTGTATCCTCCTCTCTGCAGCCTGAGACATGAATCATCTGCCTAGATCAACGGATGTATCTCACCTCCACACTTCCCTAACCCTAAAGGGGCTAGTTAAGGGCATTAGTGGCCCTTTGATCTCGCTTTTGTTCTCCATCTCAGTAATTTGGTCTCCAGCGATCAAATGGGTTAATCTAATGTGCATTGCTGTGCTCAGTATCAGGATAGTGGCAGAAAAGTAATGGATGGTCATACACAGAAATTCTGACTAGGTAGCCAGTTTAATTCCTTTGGTCATAAGCTCCATGAAACAGTTTTTTACCAAGTTCTCTTATGGCATTAATTTCGAATGCAAGTCAAGCAGCGTGGGGATTAAATTTGCCATTGTTTTGACGAAAAGTATGTGAATTCCAGTTCAAATTTACACGAAAGAATAGAATTTAGACTTCCTACTTCTAAAGCACTTCAGCAGCTGTTGTTCCTTGGGGTCTTTGCTGGGTGGGTCGCTCAAGACTCACAGTGCATTGCTGTACCAGGGATGTGCACTGTAGAAACTCAGACAGAAAGACACTGGGACTGAATTAAATAGAGATATGAAAAATGAACAGCACTCCAGTCCTGTTTCAGACATGAAGCAGTTTTCCTTACAAAGGCCCAAAATCCCAGTAACAGCAGGTGCAGTGAAGATGCTGTCTGAAAAGGATTTGGGGTAATTGCCACATGGTAGAGCAGAAGAGACAACTTGAGGAGGTCCAGGTAGTGAATGGAAAATGCTGCTTCTTTCAGTAGGTGAATTTTGTGCA
The DNA here is from genome assembly GCF_000691845.1 of Merops nubicus. NCBI lineage: Eukaryota > Metazoa > Chordata > Aves > Coraciiformes > Meropidae > Merops > Merops nubicus. The sequence goes on along the minus strand of NW_008621183.1, from coordinate 9,428 downwards.
GGATCCTGGACAAAAATGTTCCTTTCAGATTGCTTAAATATAGGGAACATCTCTAAGGATATGAAAGTCAAATAACAAAGAGTGTGCTGTGGTAATTCTTTTACCTTCCTGGATGTCAGTTTGAATCTGAGGTTAATGCTTAGCAAGTTGGTCTCTTTAGCCCATCATCCAGTGCAGAAATACAACTTAGAAACCTGATGTTGACTAGGTTTTAAAGTAGTAAGAGCTGACCTCTCTAATTCCTTCAGTCTTGAAATGTTACTTGCAAAATTATCCTGGTACTTTTTATTTACTAAGTATACTTATTTTTATTCCAAAATAAGTGGAACCTTGCAAAGATCCCAGAGAGATGAGAAAATCTCCCCCTTCCACTTGTCATGCTGTACCTCAGTGGTGCGTTTGTTCCATAAATGTCTTATCTGAATAGTTGTCCTCATGTGCAGCCCTGCTGTGGGTGCACATATGTCCCTGAATGTCAATGCCAGAGACTTGTGCCCAAACATTTCCCTAGGGCCACAAAAATGATTCTGTCCTCCCCTTTACCCTCTACACCATTAGGTCCCATTCATGTAAGCCTAAGACACTCCAAGTCATGGAGTTCCACTCAGCTATTTTTTTCTACTCTCTAAAGTTGCTTTCTTTTATCTTTTATAATTTTCATCCTCCTTTTTGCTCAGAACAATGTTTATTCATGTTATTTCTCTGTACGTGGTCTTCTTGATCACTACCAGTACACAAGTTTGCCTCCAACACTTTGCTGTCCTCCTTTCTTCTCTGTGATAACCTGGTCTTTCCATTCAGAGTACCTCTGACCTCTGTTTTGTCTCTCAGGAGGAAGATGGCTGTGCCAAAAGCTGTTGTTTGTAGAGCTGGTACAAAGTGCACACCTCCATGGGAGATGCAGATCTCTGATTTGAGGGGTGGACAAGCACTGTGTACGTGTACAACACACAGCTCCTACAAGCACTGTAAAGTGCACACCTCCATGGGAGATGCAGACCTCTGATTTGAGGGGTGGACAAGCCCTGTGTACGTGTACAACACGCAGCTCCTACAAGCACTGTGTCAAAAAAGATCAAAGTAGTATCTCTATGTTCTTGGTTGAGAAATCACCATGTGCCATTTCTGACCATTGCAGAGCCTTCAGCTGAGCAGCAACTTCTATGGGCTGAGGGAGATCAAGGGGCAGGAACTGCAGCAGTTGTGGGAGCTGCAGCTACATCCATTACACATCAGGGAACCAGGAGAGGGAGAAGCAGTGCTGGCCTTGGCCTTTTCCAGGACCTCAGTCAAGATCCTGCTTTTGAAAATCTGCTCTGTAACAGGACAATAACGTGGTTTCTTCCTGCAAAGATCTTGAGAGACAGAAGCCAAAAAGTTGTCCACAGTTTGTGTCTTAATTCAGAAAGGGGAGTTGTGTGAAGTTGAAGTTGTTAAAAAGAAGCTGAGAGGGCAGCTGAGAGTTATGTCCTTGCAGCTGGCATGAAGGTATTTAAGGATGATACAGCAGCAATCAAGG
>NW_008621183.1:0-7878 GCF_000691845.1 Merops nubicus | reverse complement strand
ATTAAGATCAAATGTATCTCACAAGAAATACTTGAAAAATTATAAAAGCATCCCTAAACATAGGGGTAAGAAAGTACATGAAAGCATCCTGAAAAAGGAAAAAAATTGGTAAAATGAGAAAGAACATGAACAAGCTAAAAATACATAAAAACAGTGAAAGGAGGAGAAGAGAAATAAGTTGAACATTATAAAATCCTAATGATAGCTTGCCTTCAGTCACATCAGAAGCAGAAAGCTTGCCTGGCAATCTGTAAGCTAAAAAATTGAAGTCTAAAAGATGCACTTAAGGCAGCTAAACTCATGGCAGAAAAATGAATGCAATTCTTTCTGCACTTTCATGTCTGGGGCTGAAATGTCTGTAGGTGAGATGGTGATGTAGATAGGCACAATGAACACTATCAGTCGCTGGGATCAGATGGTATTTACCCATTAACTGTCTGTATGAACTCTTGTTTGAAATCCCTGGCTGATGTGATACCAGTTTTCCTCTGGGCTCCACGTCGGCCACAAAAGCCCAGAGCAGTATGTTGTAAAATCCAGATGGAGTAAGTTGGTAGAAACTGTAAGGAGTCAACAGATGGATCAGTTGGGTAGGTCCAGCTGAATTTCCAAAGTGCCTCAGCAAAGGCTTTTGGGGAAATTAAGACGTGGAATAAGAAGGAGGCTCCTGGATGAGTAACTGCTGGGAGGGAGGGAGCAGATGGTGGAATAACGGGCAGATCTTCCCTGTGGGAGAAGCTGATGGGTGCAGCTCTGCAGGCGTGGGTGCTGGTGGCTGTGCTGTCCTCTCCATTGAACGAGCCCATGGAAACTGAGTGCTTGGTAATGCTGTAGAGCTTTCCAATGCATTAACTGATTTCAAGTAATGAAGACAAAGAACAGCTCTGAAGCATTGCAGCAGAGCCTTACAAGGCTAAATACTGGAAGGAGATGCTCATGGAGAATCAGTCATTTCTTTACATTAAGGAGATGGGTTCTGGTTTATCTGTTATCAGTTAGAAGCTGTATCTTGTGATTACTATAGATGGTTCCATGCATGTGTCAGCTTAGTACTTGGTGGTTGTCATGAAGGCAAAGAGAATGTTAGGAATAAAAAAAAAAGAGACCTGGCATTTTAAGGACCTCTGTCACAAGATGTCCTTGCCAACCATAGCATGCTTTAAGGTCTCCATATTCAGGTAATCACAGGATGATGGGGCTTGGAAGGGACCTCTGGAGATCATCTCGTCCAACCCCCCTGCTCCAGTAGGGTCACCCAGAGCAGGGTGCCCAGGATCACCTCCAGATATTGGAGTCACTCCAGAGCAGGAGACTCCTCTACCTCTCTGGGCAGCTGCTCCAGGGCTCTGGCCCCCTCACAGGAAAGAAGTTTCTCCCTGTTCAGATGGAACCTCCTGGGTACCAGTTTGTGCCCATTGCCCCTTGTCCTGTCACTGGACACCACTGACAAGAGTCTGGCCCCAGCCTCTTGCCCCCCACCCTTTAGATACTGCTCCATATTGTGGAGTAGGTAATATCAAACAGGGTATTCCGAGGTCCTGGCCTTGCTGTTGGAAACCATGGAGTCAGGGAATGCAGTGTGCCTGGTGGGAACTCAGCATTGGGACTGCTGAACGTGGCAGTGGTGAAAGCTGTCTTAGCTGTCAGGCTACAAATGAGAAATGTGGGATGAGGTCTGAAGGGACAGTTTGTAAAGCTGGGAGTTTTGCACAGTGGACTCCTTTTCCTCAGGTGCCAACACATCCTGGCCCCACTGCCTGTGGGCCAGTCTGTTTCTTGAATTCCTGGTAAAGACATTCTTGACTCTGTAGTCTAAAGGATTAATTGATGCCTGCCTAATCCCCCTTCCCCTCAAAGCCAACTGCAAGGTGAGGCAAGATACATTGGTGGCTCTCCTGCAGGCTTCAGTCTGGCTGGGACAGGCTGAGGAACCACCTGAAGCCAGAGTTACCAGAGGAGCTTGTCCATCCTCCTAGACTGACCCACAGAGAAGTCAAGATGTTTGCTTTGGTCCCTCTCCTGAACTCCAACCTCTAGGTTTTGATGCTAGATAGTGGCTATTATTAGAAGAAGCTTCTCTTATCTTAGACCTCTCATCCCTACACAGACCTGTGTTTCAGTGGTTCTGGATTGTCCACTGGGACTGATGAGCAGTAATGTATAGATTACATCAGTGCAGGTACCTGAGCAACTGTTTCTGCCCATCTGTGGGATTTGCAACCTTTTTTGACTCTGTGATCCTAAAATTGTGTGCAGAGCTTTGGTAAAAGACTGTTGACCTCTGCCTCAGCATGGGATTTTCAGGAGGGTCTCACCATCCAGGCAGCATGATAACATGAGCCTGTGGCAGCTTGTTCATCACTCCAACCATGTTCTTAAAGGTGACTTTCCTGGCAGCAAGAATTTCTGCCAGAGGGTGAGAAAGACCCACTGCTAAACATCTAACATCCAGTGTCTTTATTCCCCCTTCTCAGATAAGGTTTCTGATGTGCTTTCCCGGGGTCACACCTGAGTTTCACTGGAGCCACAAAATACCCCTTCCCTTCCCCACAGCGAGCCCCAGACCTTCCTGGACACAGCAGTCTGCCTCCTCAGACATCTGATGTCAAGCAGACCACCTCCTTCCCCTCTGCTCAGACCCAAACCCGTCAGGAGGCCTCTGCTCCTCTGTACCCTGAGCAGGGAGATAAGGAGGTGCAGTGATGGTGCCAGCTGCCTGACATGTTGCATCAGGAGATGCTGAGATACGGCCCGAGCGCTCCTGCCTGCGGCCAGCAGGAGATCCCATCAAAGGTCAGGGTGTACAGTAGCCTCTCCAGAGGATGTCTCCATCCTTCACATCTGCAGAGCTGGCACGTAGAGCTCCATTAGACCCTGTACCAGTGCAGATGCTTCCAGGAAGGATGCCAAATCAGACAGATTGTGGTTTGCAGACTGCTCTAAAATGCTTGAGATGCCCCTCCCCAGTTATCTGTGGGGAGAGACAGAGAGGGAATTACTGCTTGGAGTTACTCACCTGCTGAATATGTATCTGGGTTGTCATTTGAAGAAGAAAAGAAGATAAGGTGATAGTAATTGAGCTCTTTTGAGATGTATACTGACAATCCACACTGACTGCTCTCTGCTTCTACTGAAATCTTGTGGTTGGGGTGAGTTGTAGGCCTGTGATGAAGAGTATATCTATGGCTGCTCTTCTCCATACATACACCTTGACAACTGTTGAATGATGGTGAACTTTCCTCTTCCAGAGCAGTCATCTGACCCTTGTGCCACGATTTATGAAGCGAGGGGAAAAAAAGTTGAAGTGAAACCAGTGGTATTTATGGGTGGACATACTGCTTTGAGTAAACAAGATAAATGCCAATATTGAGAAATCTGATGTTCCCAGAAAGGCAAACTTCTTTATGTTTATTTAATTCTGTTGACCACGTTAAGAACTTTGAGAGGGTTTTGATAGCCTATAAACTCTGGTTAAGCATCTGGATGAACATGGGCTTAAGTAGGTGGGATGAAGAACTGTAGATGTTTTGTTAATATTCCTGTGCTTCTTTAAAGTTTATGTAGGACTAGAAAAGTCCTGTAGAATCCAGAAGAAAGCTGCTGACACTTAGGACCTTTGGGGAATTTTGGGGAGATGAGTTTTTTTAGCACAGCTTTGAAGGAGATTTAGGAAGATTTTTATGTTGAATTGTAGCTTGTCTGTGTCCTGGTGGAGAGATCACACTATCTGGAGAGGTTAGGGACAGTCTGGCCATGCAAACCAGTCCATAGTTTGGGCATTTCCATGTTAAGGATTTCCAGTATGACAATCCCTAGGATCTTAAATCTCAGACTAAGTTGCATTGGGAGGATCACATTTTACCTTTTGACCATGTTATCACACTGGCAGCATATGTTCATTTGTTACTTCATCATGATACTGTCCTTTCACTGACCTTTGGTTGTTCCCAGAGTTGGTGCTGTCAAGGGTACAAGTTCCTCATCCTTTGAGTATCTTCTGAGCTCTTTGTTCTTGTATAATATTGCTCTTTGTGACCATATCTGGACGTTCTAGAATGTCCATTGTTCCTATGTGGCCAAGATATGAGAGGTGGTGGCAAACCTTGGTTTTGATGTTGATTATGATGGTGCATGATTTCACGTTATCTACAGCAAGTTTGCCTGAAGGAAATAATCTAAGTTTCTCCATTTGATTGACTTTTCCAGTTAAAGGGTAGTTCTTAGATGACATCATCTCAGTTCCATTTAAATGATAGGATTTAAGGGATTAGAACAGGGTGAAGAAAAGCAGAACGATGTCTGTGTGTAGTAAATGCCATTCTGATTTATTCTTCACCTCTTTAGTTGAGAAATGAAATATACTGGTGTGAAGAACTGATAGAAATATCGTGTTTATCAGATGTTTTTGGACCAGTTATTCTGTTACACTCAGTTGATGCAAAGCCCAGTTGATTGATGGGTTCATGTGGCTTTGAAGGAATCTGTGTCATTTTGTCTGTAACTGCTGCAGTGGTGAAGATTTGCAGTATGGAAATCGTACAGGTTTTCAAACAAAAAGTCACCTGGTAGGAAAAAAAATCACATGTTTGAATTAGTCAAGACTAGAGCTGACTTCTTCACTGGTAGAGGGGGAGAACTTGGCATTTCAGAGCAATTTCTCTTCCTTCTTTAAATTTTGATACTCAGTTGTGTTTTGCCAGAGTTCAGAGTAACTTTGGGAATTCAGCTGTCTTTTGGATATATGTACAGGGAAAACAGAGCTGTCATTTCCACTTGGGCTGCACCTCTAAGCTGAGTTTCTCTTAGTTTCACTGTTTTGTTTTGCTTTGTTTTCCACCAAGTTTTAAGAACATAAAAATCTCTCAGTGTGTTTCCCCTTCATTTCAGTTATCACCTTCTCTAGTGACTGATTTCCTGTGCTCTTCTGCTCGTGTGTTACAAGATCTCAGTGTACAGGCCACATACACCCGTGCATAGACCCTCACTTAATCACATTATCATCTCAGATCATTGATTAAAAGCTCTACAGAGCATCAAATGGAAAAAAAAAAAAGCACAGATTTCTCTGACTCCCTTTCCAAACCCATGACCTGTGTAAATAGATGCTTACCAGATGCCTGGACATTTGACATCAGGTGGGAATTGAGCTTCTTGTAGGTTTTAAAAGTCATTTCACTGAACTCATTTAGCCCCCCAAAAACTCAATCCAGGCCTTACAAACACTGTTCTGACTTGCTGCAGAGCAACACAGAAAAAGAAATAGGTTTGAGTATAAGATTCAAACCACAGAGGAATTTATGACTAAAACACAGTAATTGTAGTTCTGCATTAAATAAACTAGGAAACCATTTTGTCTCCTCAAGCCAGGTGTGATACACTTTCTTAAAATGAGCTCAGCAAGTGTTGGGCTGCATCCTGCATCCTCAGAGCTCACTGCCCTGATCTTGCCTGATAACAGTGCCTGGATAACCACAGTGCAATCTCAGGGAGAAGTGAGGAGATGCCTACCTCGTACTAACATACAAATGCAATGTACTTTTGCCTGTTATCAGCTGGAAGTTGAGGATCAAATGAGAAACCAAGGTTGTAAGTTCAGGTAACTGAACAAAAGTCAAGTTGATAATGCCCTTTCCCTTTCTTGTTGCCTGGTAAAACTGTTTCGGGCTTACCTGGACAGTGTTTGGTCAGTATTTGTATGGGTACAATGCTGTCTGGAACTGAGCAAATGCAGATTATTGCATCACATCTTCACTCTTCTGAGTTGTCCAATGATCTCGTGAACATCTTGGAAGGAGAGGTGGACAAGAATGAGCTAAACCAGTCTGAGGACAGCAGGAGAGGGGCTGCTGCACCTCTTCTAGGGCCTCCCAAAGAGATACCAGTGATAACCCCAGCCTTGCTAAGCTGCATGATTGGTTTAGTTATTTGACATCAAAGCCTGGAGCCAGATTTAAAGGAAATGTGGAAGCCAGAATAAGAATTTAGTTCTGTGTAGGTTATTCTATGTTATTTATTATATTAGGTAGTGTTGAACCTCTTCCACCAGCACACTGAGCAGCATGGGTACCTATGTTCATAAATTGCTTGTTTTCTCACCATCTCCTTAGGGTCAGGATTTTTCTGTAGAAGAGTGACTTACATTGGTTGGAGAACATGAAGTCAAAGGTGTCTTTACCTAGAAGTGAAAAACAAGATGCTTATTTCCTTCAAGGAATCCTGTCCATACCATCAGACTTGGTCCCTCCTGAAGGGTTTTTTATCCTGTGCCAATGAGTTTTACCCCTTTTGTGGGAAGTCACTGGAAAGGACTGGGACTTCTTGGGGTCCACTGATCTAATACAGCATCAGTGTCTGTCCCAGGGCAAATGAACTGTGTGTTATAAGGGCACAGTGTTTCTTGGGTTTGTCTCTAAAGGTGGGAGAGGCAACTAGCTCAGTACCTGGGCTATGTACATCAGGAAATGTGGTAGGTGTTTGAAGCTAGGAGAAAAAGATCAGGGTGGGCATGTGCTCCCAAATCCCAGCACTCCATGGCTTTGGGGGTACCTGGGCTGGACGTGACAGATGGGATGGATCTTGCCACAAGACTTTCTGGGTCTTTTACACCTCCACATTATTGTCCATCAGAGAATGTAGCTCTGGGTCTGTGAAAAGAATTATGTGTGTTTACTTTAAACCTTTTGCTTGGCAGTGGTTTGAGGTGCCCCTTTCATCATTGCCCTATGAAGAATAAGGAATAATTATTCTATATTTGTAGTCTTACAATATCCACACTTCTACAAGACTCTGTCCTCTTCTAGGTGGAGCATCCTAAGCTCTTATACAGGAGCCATTCCACACCTTGTTGCTACCTGTCTACTTATTTCTATTTTTCCATTTTTGAGGCAGCTCATTAGAACTGCAGAAAACACTGGACTTTATTTGCTAGGTTCATTTCTTGTTGTTTGCATAAGCTAAATGAGCTCATGGAGAAGCCAAGGATGGGGGAAGCAGTGGGGAACATGTGGCCAGGAGCATGGAAGAGGTGGGAGCTATTGGCATCCTGTTGCTCATGAAACCAGACGCCGAGTAGCCTGGGATCCTTCGTGCAAGTCTCCACAACCATCTTGAGATTGGATAATTCACAAAAATACTGTTTCATCTGCAAATTTTGTCACCTCATTAATTTACCCTTTCCCAAGAAATTTATGAACGCGCTGAAATGCTCTGCATGGGAACTTCCTGATGTCCTCTGTAGTCAGCCATGATGCAAACAATTCATTTAGCTTTTTTTTGCAAATATTTTTGAATGCATCTTTCATTCCCTGTGTTATTTGTTAGCCGCAGAAACTCACTAATAAACTTCCTGCTTCTGATGTGTTGAAAAAGGCTTTATTGTTTGTATGTAAGCCCCTAGCATGGTTTTCTCTTTGGACCAGACTCCTTAACTTGCCAGGATTTCAGTCTTTTCTGCTCACTTCGTTTGGATGCATGTTCCACTTTTCCAAGGCTGCCTTTTCCTTCTGGTATTCTCCTTTCCTTCATTGTTTGCTGTTGGGCTTTTGGGGTCCAGCTGAGGTCCTTTGCTCAGTGGTGTAGGTTTCCCCCCAGCCTCTAGCAGGAGGTCTCTAAACAATTTCTCTATCACCCAGAAACATCTGACCTTCTCATTTGCTTTCTAAAACGTTTTTCTAACTACTTTCCTTATTCTTAGCATTTTTTAATGGTTTGAGGGTTTATTACAGCATCCTCTGGATTAACTTCTGTACCTTGAATTTCCCAGATGCTTCTGAAATCAATATTCTAATTTAAAAGTAGGCATTTCGTTTTGCCCATCTTAACTTCAGGGCAAATTTTGTGTTTGCAAGCTAGATATATATTTTTATATATATTTATTTA
>NW_008621182.1:0-28525 GCF_000691845.1 Merops nubicus | reverse complement strand
ACTTTACATTTGTTTCCTTATATCAGTGTCCCTTCTACCTTTACTCTGCTTGGAGGGTATGAAGTTGACATGTCTATGAGAAGTGTTCTACTGATCTAGTGAGAGTCCATTCTAATTTTTCAAGATGCGGTGGGCTTAAAATGTTTGTATCTTCTCTACATAATGTTTTCATCAATTAAAGGCCTCTAACAGAGTTCTACAGTCTCTCCCCATGAGTTTTGTTCTCCTGCTGTTTTCTTGAATGCATGCAGCTCTGAAGAGGGAGCTGAAGGGATGTTCCTTTCAAATGGAAAGGGTGTCATTTCCATTTGGTGCAGACAAACTGCCCAATTGCTTGCTTCTCAAAGCAAATAGTAAACTGAGCATGTTCTACCCCACAGCTGTCCTACCTCTGCCTATGTGTGGTGGCAAGATAGTATAAGGAGAAATTCAACTGCTGGTGCAATGAGCTGCATTAAAACCCATGCTCACAAACCAAAGCAGCCTGCCTTGTGTGGTTGAGGGCAGTTGGCAGTGTGTTCCAGTTTTGGTAGGTTGGATGTATAAGGGTTATGGTCATCTCAGGATCATTTACAGCAGAACCAGGTGCTAGCTGCTAACCTGCTTTTTCATCTCTAACTATGAATGTAATCTTTAGTCACCGTTGTGACTTTTCCAGTAATGTGGATTGAGCTGGGTACATAAGAGCTCAAGCAAGAAAATAGTTGTAGCCTTGGGTTTGTTTTGTGTGTGTGTGTATTTGCTTTAATTTTATAACAAGTTATTCAGGTTGCTCCTCAGGTGGAAGCTAGCGAGTCCTCTTGCTCTTGCATGTGCTGGGTTTGTCCACTGTCTTGTCTGAGAGTCACCTATGACCTGGGGAGAGGGCTGTGATTGTGGATTAGAGCAGCAGCAAGGAGGCACTTCTGTAAATGACCTCTGGATCTGAAAAACCAGTCCAGTGACAAACACTGTTGAGCTCCCTGTGGATATTGCCAGCATCTAAGTCAGAGTGATGCTTCTGCAGATGCTTCTCTCACCTGGCTGTGAAGCTGTCTTGTTCTTTGCTGTTGGCTGACGCTATCTGTACTCTCCCTTCTCTTCCCACAGGTGGATGCAGTGCGGGTGTATGTGAACAGCAGCTCTGAGAACCTCCAATATCCTGTCCTGTTTGTAGTTCGCCAGCAGAAAGGAGTGCTGTCATGGCAGGTCCCACTAATTTTTCGAGGCCTGTAAGTCCTGGAATCCCTTCCTGGTAACACTTGTCTGCCAGCTGTAACCATTGTCAGCCTTTCTCAAGTGCTAGATCTTTCTGTTGGGTAGATTGCAGGGCTTGGTTGCAAAGCATGCTTGCTTGCTGTCAGCTGAATGTGGGAAGACCAGGGTTCGGTAGGTAACCTCTTACTTGGCAGCCTGCTCTTACCTCTTAGTATCTCAAATACGTACAGAGAGTACTAGGAGGGTTGGCTGCTTGGCATCTGCCTGTCACTACTTGGTGAATGTCCCACATGGTGGTGTTGGCATTTCCACTGTTGCTGATGATGTGTGCAAGTCAAGCTCTTGAAAGAGCACCCTAACTGCTGTGTGTTGGTGGCTTGGGGGAATAAGGGCTCCTTTCTGTTTCTCACTCCAGGTACACCTAAGCCTGGGAAGTGCTGTTGTTTTGGGTGTATTTTTGTTGTGAAAGTGATGCTGCCGTTTATCTTTGGCAATCTGAGCTAGTTAGGCTGAAAGTACTGAGACTGCAGGCATCTTAGACCATCTGAGATGTGAAGCTTCATCCTGTGAGCAAACTCCTGATGCGAGGCAGCAGATACCCTGCAGTGTCTTGCCTGATGCCAGGAGTGGTTACAGCAGGAGCTGTTCTGGGCTGTCACTGCTCTCTCTGCCTCCAGCGAACGGCAGATGTGCGAGGTCTGCAGATGGCACAGGCAGCCTCTTGGGAAGTGAAGTGCTGGGGATGGCCAGTCCCTTGTGCAGACCACAAGAGGCAACAGAGGTGGAGTTTTATCTCTGAATAAAAGACTGAATGGTATTGGCCTTTCAGATGAGCGTTTCAGTTATGCAAGCAGGGGAAAAAATGTGTCATTCTTAGAACTGCTGAATGATTTTTAACTGCTCTTTCTTTTCTATCCAACTTTTCCTTCCCTCTTTCCACTGGCTGTTGTAGCTATCAGAGGACCTACAACTACCAAGAAGTGAGTCGGACCCTCTGTCCCTCTGAGCCAACACCTGAGACAGACCCCTCTGACCAGATTGTATTTGTGGACGTCGCTTCCATGGCACCATTTAATATTACATATGAGCTGCTAGTCACCAGACTTGAGAACTTCCAACTTGAGTAAGCTGGGATGTGAGAACAAAAATGTATCTTCATATACCTGTTATACTGGGATTTGGGTTATCTGCCTACTCTTCCCTTCTTTTCCTTCCCAGAAAAAGAAGTTTGGTTTTTATTTTGCTTAATCTGAACATATTTTGTGTGAATTCCAGCTCTGAAAGTTTTGGACTTCAACATGCTGACTTGTCTTTTCTAGGACCAACAAAGCCTTTAACTTCACTGCCAGCCCTTCCCAGCCCCAGGTAAGGAGGAGTCCTGTGTGGCATGACTTTTGTGTCTTACCACATCCAAATGGTTGATGATGAGATTCTTTGTTAGAGATAGCAAAAACCTTATAGGACTAGGTTGTTTCCCTCTTAGGATGCAGGGAAACTTCCTTGCTGTTGAATTTTCTGTGGATATGGTGAAGAGGTAGCAGTGCCTCAGCCCTTCCAGGAGCACATTTGGGTCCTCTTGCAAAGCAGATAGGTGAACTAAAAACCACGACCAGAGAAAATGAATGGTATCTGCAGTTCAGGAAGTCCCAGAAAGGTACTGAAATCCAGAGGCTGCTGGTCTGCTCCACTTCATGGGAAGTGAGATGGTGTGCACCAGTGTCTTATTCAAGGCAGCACTGGTTCAGTTGCCTAGGTGTTGCTTGCCAAGATGCAGTCTGTACTGAAGAAAAATAAATACATGAATTGAGCTGTAAAGGTGCAGCAGAACCCAGACTGCTGATCCTTGCTCCGGGCTGCAAGTCAAGCTGTGAGGTGATAAATGAAATGCCTGATAACTCTGGTTATTAGTTCAGAAGAGAGTGGACATGTACAGCACATCCAGCTGAACAGCCTTATTTAGAGCCCTGCAGATATTACCTGTCCTCTCTTGAGTGAAAACCCTGTTGGCAGTAACTATAGTGATACATGAGCTGGTAGAGCTGGGAAAGTATGTAATTTACCAGGCTGTCTGGTGCTCCATTTTCGTTGTTGCTGTCACTGTTAGTAACACCACATAATTCTAGATTTCCTATTACCAGGCATCCCAACTAATCTTTTTTGATGTCAAATGTCTTAAGATGGTTTGCAGATACATGCAGTATTTCATAGTCTAGAAGCATAGGGAATGATGGTGGGTCTTTATAAACCTTCATTACTTTAAGATCTTATAATTTTAATGTAGAGTGTTTAGGACCTCGTGTGGAATTAACTTTGTGACTTTGATCAGTTTTTTGTCACAATTAATAATATGAGGTTGGCATCTTTTCATTGGGATTGTTTAGTCTGGAGAAGAGGAGGCTGAGGGGAGACCTTCCTCCTCTCTACAGCTACTTGAAAGGAGGTTGTAGTGAAGTGGGGGTTGGTCTCTTCTCCCAGGTTACTAGCAATAGAATGAGAGGAAATGGACTCAAGTTGTGCCAGGGGAGGTTTAGATTGGATACTAGGAAGAATTTCTTTACTGGAAGAGTGTTGAGGCATTGGAACAGGCTGCCCAGGGAGTCAAAATCCCTGGAGGCATTAAAAAAAGTGTTGATGTGGCACTTGGGGACATGGTTTAATGGTCACGGTAGTGTTGAGGGATGGTCGGACTTGATGATCTTGGAGGCCTTTTCCAACCTTAGTGATTCTAGGAATTATAGACCAGATGTAAAGAGTAAAAGATGAGTGCTTCTTAATTGGTATAATGCTGAGATTTTTGTAAATCAAAGTATTAAGTAGTCTGCAGGAGGAAAGGTTAAAAAGGCAATTCAAAATCTAGATGGGTGTTGGAATAGCCCTAAGACTGGAAAAAGACAAAAACAACAGCTGAGGGAGTTGAGGGAGTTATTGTCTGGCACCCAGCTCATGCCTGAGGGCAGAGGAAGAAATTAGATATGCTTGTGTAGGTCAAGAGTGTTGTCTGGATGTGTTCATACCACTCGCAGTCTGTGCAGCAGAGAACTGTACATCTCAATGCCCCTTAGGTTAATTCTGTCCTTTGGTAAAAGCATGACTTAAAAAAATAGTATAGAAAGGCCCTCATGGAAGACTTCTTCCAGGACCTAAAGCTTTCCAAGTGTAGTGCACCTGGGAGACCAAGGAGCTCAGGCTGCCAGTGTCCTTGTTTGGTAGAGATAAAATGTACTCTGACAAAGAAACCAGCTTGGTGAGTTTTCAGTTTGTAAGGACTTGGGGTTGGAGCCAGCGCTGCCTCAGGAGTGAAGGGACCTTGCTAGGAGGGGGTGATGGGAATAAATGCTTTAGCAGAAAAACCTGGGCAAACCTGTAAAAAGCCTGAGTGATTCCTTGCTTATCCCTGCCCTTCCAGCTGGGGCCTCTACTTCTTGAGAATGGGTTGGGGGAAGGGAAATAAAACCCAGCTGCTTCTTGCTCAGCATTACGGTTTATGTGATGTAAAGGGAGCTTGCCAGCTGGGAGTGTCTCATGTTACAGTTTTGGGGTAGAGTGGCAGCAGAGATTGTCAGGTGACCATAAGGAAGGGAAGAAGGTGGCTGGTGATGGTCCTCAGCCTTGTGTCCCCTCTGAGGTGGGGTGAGGTGCCTATTAGCCCCTTGCCAGTAGCTGTGACTGTGAGCCTGAGATCTTAGGGTCTGGGCTCCAAGTGGGACAGTGGGAGCTCTTGCAACAAGCCTGCTGAGACAGGCACAGAAGCTCTACTTCTCCAGCAGCTGGCTGGTGTAGTACATCATAATTTTACTGGAAAAATAGGCAAATAATGATGTTGCCTGGGACATCTTTTGCCCGAAGAGGAAATGTAGGAATATTGGCAGATGTTAGTCTGTCCTGATTTATTTTCAGAGCTGTAGCTGAATTATTTTCAAAGCTGAAGTGAGAACCCCCATTATCCTTTGCACTCAAAACCTAAATACTGCAACTAATATCAGACATTTATTTACAAAACTCTTGACAAAGATTCAACCCTTTGATCTAATACTTTTCACAGTATGTCTTTGACATAACACATCTGAGATGAAACTCCATATCTTCTGTATGTAAAATACAGCCAGGAGTATGGAAGCATCTGGATATTGTTTATAGCAACATAAAATGGAGTAAGGTATAACATCAAGTCACTTTAGCTTGATCAGGTGGAAAAAAAAAGCTTAAGGGGAACAAGCTATGTCTTTCATGTTGAAGATATCTGTGTCTAATGGCATGCTGTGCAAGGAGGAGAGTTGTCTATGTATTTAATCTCTTCTTCTGTAGTGTAAGGTCCTAATATTTAAAATTTGATTTTTTGTGAAGCCATCCACATGCAACCCCAAAGCCCAGCTTGGGCTGTGGAGGCACCTTAGGGAGGCTCTGAAGCTACTTGGCAGGGGTGATTTCTGTACCATAACTCTCAGCACTCTGCTTTCTCCTCAGTATTTTCTGTACAAATTTCCTCAGGATGTTGATTCAGTCATCATTAAAGTGGTGTCTGATGCGGTCTACCCATGCTCGGTTGTCTCCGTCCAGGATATCGTGGTAAGTCTGAGCAGAGAAGGGTAAGGAGCTGCCTGCTGAAGCTCTGCATCCTGCCGGGAGGGGTCTATGCCTCAACAGAGAAGCCCTAGGAAGGGCTTCACCATAGTGTGGTGGTGAAGGGAGCCCTGAAAGAGGAATGGAAATAGTGTGGGAAGGAGGCAGAGACAGAGATGCCAAGTTCAAACAGCTCATACAGAAATTTTTGTTGCCAGTAGCTGAACATGCTGTTCCTCTCCAGCATGTCCATAGGGCATTTGTTCCCTCGTGAAGTTTAATACCCTGCTGCCCTGTGACATGGGTATGTCTTTCCAGGGAATGGTGTCGGATGGGATTCTGGTGGCTGATGGAGGGAACAGTGCCATTCCCCAGACTCTCCCCTGGCTCAAGGCAGCATGGGGAGCTTCTGACTTCCAGACATGAAGTCTCCTTTCCAATTTGATTTCCTCTCTATGCAATTATTTACCGCCTTTCCTGGGAAGGGGGGAACAGCTGTTCCCTGCCATGGAGGTTGGCAGCTGGGAAATAGCCATATATTTATCCTCCTTTCCCACCTCCCTGGATGATGCAGGGACCTGCAGTGCGGGAGCACCAAGATGGTGACAGAGGTGTGAGATACCTTGGCTGCTGGCTCTGAAGCCCTGGCCATTGCCTTTAATGCTTGGGGTGAGGAGAGAAATGGATAACACCAACTCCTGCCCACACCCCTGTGTTTGAATGGTAGAAGGGCAGGAGGGAGAACTGTGACAGGTGATTCTCAACCTATCACGTAGTAAGAGTAGTGGGAAGGTACAATGAGGGCAAGCTCTTGGCATACAGTACAGACTGCAAAGCGTGTGTCACAACTAGTGTGCAGCTGAGTGTATGCACTGCCCTGTGGGAGTGGTGGAGTGGTCAACATGGCTGAATCTTCTTCTGAGATTAAACTGCAGCCCTGTTGTGAGAATGCTGAGATTAGGCCCCAACTGGTGTCTTCAGAGCAATTTTTGTAACTTCTGTATGGGTCCTGGGTTTGTTCTTTGTCACCCCTGGCAGGGCCTTTTCCTGCTGTTCTGCACAGTCTGTTCTCCTGATGGCTTCCTGCAAAATTAGTTTGGGTTTTGTCCCTGGCTTAACTCTTGGTTATGTTTTAGTGCCCTGTGTATGACCTGGACCATAATGTGGAGTTCAATGGTGTTTACCAGTCTATGACCAAGCAGGCAGCCATAACGGTGCAGGTGAGATGCTGGTTTTTGTCCCAGTGCTGCTGTTTGTTTGTGGGTTGTGTTTTTTTTAAGTGGCTTATCCTATGCATTACTTGTTTTCTTGATAAAAGTAGAAGTGATGTTACCTTTACTAGAAAACCTTGCTTAGGTAGGTCTGTCATGTCTTAGGTTCTGAGGCTGTAGATCAGAGTGGCTGCAGCCAGGTGTCTTCTTTTTGAACCTTGGCTCTTCTGCCACTGAGTGGTGGTACCAGGGCCTTTATGAGAAGCAAAGCTTAGGTAGATGGTTTGCCCAAGTTAAAGTAAAAACATAAATGCATTAGTATTAGTTTCTTTGTACTAGGGCACTGCAAACTGGTGAACTCAGCTTATTGTCAGCAAGGATGAGAGGAGCATCCCCAGAAGCTAGGTTCTGTCCAGAACAGGCAGGTCCCTGTAAAGGTGATGCCTGTGTAGCAACTAAAACCTGATCCCAGGCCTTTTGGAGCACTGCCTCTGCTTTGCACTGGAGGGAGAGGCTCCTTCATGTCCCATGGATTCTGTCTTCTTCCATCCTCCTGTGTGCAGAGAAAAGACTTCCCGGGTGAGCAGTTCTTTGTTGTGTTCGTCATCAAGCCTGAGGATTATGCCTGTGGAGGTTCTGTGCCTTCCTCCATTCATGGTGAGTTGTGCTGGGAGGTGGTGGGTTCGGTTGCTGCATTGGGCTGATGTAGCAGCAAGAGTCCTTGGGGAACCTTCCTGTGGGATGATGCAGGATGGTCACATGGCTCTGCCTTATCCAAATAGCTGTGAGGAAGAGTGAAGTACAAATTTGTCAGGTAGGTTAGGTGTCTTGATCAATACAGGAGGTGGCTGGCTAGTACGGTGCCTGGCTTGCTGGGGTTGTGTGCTCTTCAGAGGAGTCACTGAAGTCTTGGGAGTTACTGAGGCAAAGCTGCTTACAGCTTTTTGGCTGTCTTGGTTTTGTCCTGCTGTGTCATCCCCTGTCCCCTCTGTGTTATCCTCCTGCCTGTATGGAGGCCCAGATGGCTGTTTCTGCAGAAAGCATCTTCTTCCATTGCTATCTTGGAATTTGACAGCCCTGGGCCTGGGGGAACAGGAGAAGTTAGTAATCTGAGGAGGCTAATTTTACAAGAGACTTGTTCTAGCACCTTTCCCAATCAGGAAACAGTGTCCACTTCCTGGGCAGTGGCTAAAGCAAAGCCTCCACCATTCATGTGGTGGCTGTAACTGGAGTGGGGACGTTCCTATCCTCAGAGCTGTATGACTGTCTCTGTAGGAGAAGCAATACTGCAACCAACAGATATGCTGGGCTCTCCCAACAGTCCCTCACCCTTTCAACCTTTTTCCCCCCCTCCCCCATTTCCCCCCTTAAAAAGAGTTATCTTCTGGGTGTCCTCCTCATATCTTAGCACATTTAGGGTGTGCTAAGCCCTACTGAAACACATGGCATCCTGCACAGAAGAGTTTTGCCAGCAGAGTTTTAGGCAAAAGCAAAAATGGTGTCCCAGTATCTGCAGTGGTAGAAACTGTCCTTTGGGGACTACATGAGTAGGAGACAAGCTGCCTTTGGGATTCAGGCATCCAGACTTGAGCAATGTGTGGAAGGCTCAAGCAGGGATTTCTAGTCTGGAAAACAGGCTGTGGATAGGGAGAGGCAGGGAAAAGTGGAAAAGACTCTATATAAGTCTGAGGAATATTTAGAACACAACTGTACACAGATTACAGTGAAAATCCAGACCCTGGTGATTTTGCAAGTGCAGAGATCTAAGATCGGGGCCAGAGATCACTAAAGTTTGATTGCTTTTATATTTGCTCTACACTTTGCATCTCACAGGGAACGTCAACCGTACCTGGAACCTGCAGCGGACGAAGAACCTTCAAGTGACAATTGTGCCGTCTATTAAAAGTCAGTGTCTTTGGGCAGGGCAATGCAGCTTCACAGGGGGACTTGGCACTTGTGGATAGAAGGGTATGGCTGGACTGGCAGCCCTCTGATGGGATGGTGCAGACAAGCACCAGCAAAAGACTCAAAACCAGTTGGTGCTGTGTAGCACAGGGTGGTCTCATGGGCACACCAGCTAGCACCGGGGGTGGAGAAATGAAGGGAGACGTTGCAACAGGTTTTGGAAATGCCTTTTGAAGAAAGCAAATGGGTTTTGAAATGCTGTTTGGGGCTGGGTGTTGTCACCAGGTGGTGGTGGGAAGAGCAGGGCAGAAATGTTGGCTCTGAGAAGGGGCTGTTCTTGCTCTGTGAGCTAACAGATGTCTTCTCTTTCTTCAGAGTCTGTTTATGTCCAGGCCATGTTCTTCAGCTTCCTGAGTTTCCTCTCCTTTTATCTGGGCTCAGTGGTTGTTGCTTTTGTGCACTACATCAGGTGAGTCAAGGGGTTTTACAAGAACAGCCTTTCTGTTTCTCCTCATCCTCACATGCCTCACTCTGCAGTATATTTTGAGGTAAGTGGAGCAGCCAGAGAAGCTCATGACTACTCTGTAGGCTCCTGCTGACCGTCAGCCAGAAAACCTTTCTTCCTCTACTGTGGGGAACATGACAATGATGAAAACATAAGGCTCTGGCCTCTAGCTTTTGTGGTGCCCCATCACTCAGTTTTCTTACCTGAGGACACTGAGTGGCAGGTGGAAGTTGTGATGGAGCTGGTCTGGGATATGGGGTGCCAGAGCATTGGGGAATCAAGGTACTTCCCAAAGTGCTGGACCAAGTACTGCAATAAGTGGCAGTGGCCTAAATAAGGCCTTGGAGTCTCAAGAGTGCTCCTTTCCTTTCTGACCTACCTCCCTTGCCCCAGACCTTGGTTCCTGGGCTTGTGCTGGGGAGAGTATCTGCATCTGAGGTGAATTTAGGCATGGCTACCATGATGGATTATTCTAGGGTGGAAAAAAAAAAGGGGTGCAAGGGGCAAGCAAAACTCTTCCTAGCTGTGCTATGGTGGAGTTTGTTGGGATCAGTCACTGCTATGACTGCCTGTGTAGGTAGTGACAATGCTTAAGCAAATCCTTTGTCCAAATCATGGAGGCTTGAGAGGATGGAGGCCCCTTCAACACTCTTCCCACCTTGGGCAAAGGTTGGTGTGAGAAGAGCCATATAAAACTTCCATCAAATAGCAGGTTGGTTTTGTGGAAACGTTTGTCAGCCAGCTCCTTGCACCACATGTGACAGTTTTCAGCTGCTTCAGAAGAGAGAATCTTAAAAGTTTGGTGCTCTGGAACAAAACAATTTCAAGATGGGGCCATGGCTTAACTTCAGGACACATGAATGGAACATTTCATTGGAACAATTCAACAAAGTTACTTAAGTGCACGTGTGCTCTTTGTTGCTGTTATTTTTAATTTGTTGTGGCTATATGGTTTGTCCTTGTCCTCCCCTGCGCAGCACCTGCATTGGGAGAGGTGGTATTGGCTTCTTAAACATTGTGCTGATGTGCACCTCTAGCTCCTGCTGCCCTTTCAGAAGATTCTTATATGCTCAGGTCTCCTGATTGGGGGAGTTGGGTTTGGGAAGGTGGTCTGAGAGTCTCTCCCAACATGCTGAGCAGTATAGGATGGGATGGCCATGTAACGGATAGTCCTGCCTCTGATGGATATGTTCAGAGTTAAAAAAAAACAAAACAAAACAAAAAAACAAACCTCTGTTGCTCTGGAAATCAAAAAAGGTGGACAGAAAGCAGTCTACCATGTCTAGTACAAACCATATTTCTAGTTTGTTGTTTGCTTTTTTGTTTCTTTTGTAATTTATTTTTGTTAGGTTTGTGTTTTAGAGCTTGAACTGTATTTAACTACTGGTGTCCTAGATAATCCTGCCATGGTTGGCAGGTGATGGGTGATGTTGACTATCTCATGAATGCTACCTGTTCTTTTTCAGGGTTCGGAGGAAGGCTTTAGCTGGGAGGTTGAGTCCTGAGGATGGTAAGGTCTCTTTTTTTGTTGTGTGACAGCTTTATGTGAACAACACGGGTCTTGGGCAATCAAGGGCCAGGCTGTCGGTCAAGTAAATTCTATCCCTTCAAGCCTTCTTCCCTGTACATGCACATGGTGAAAGATGCTAAAGCTTCCTCTCTACCCTCACAAGAGAGAACATTTGAAGGAGGCTACTCTGAACCTGGTCCTAACCCCTACCCTGAAGAGATGGTTCTTAGAGGGGTGGAGGAAGGGCAAGCCTTGACTAGACCTGGCTACAGTCTCATGTTCCTGGTGCCAGGTCTGTTCATTTCTAAGTATGGCACTTTGAGTTTGTCAGCTCTTATTCCTCTTATTATTCTTCTACCTGGTTTAAGCATGGGGTCTCTAATTTTTTAATTAAATTTAAATTTAAATTAGTTTTTAGCCAGGAATTGCAGACAACCAAGTGAATGAATGACTAGCATGGTTAGGTAGTGATGTTTGTGTTATTTACTTTGGTATTGGATTCAGTTTACTTTACGCTGCACCCACATTTCAACATACTGCAGATTTCTGTGTTGTAAAAACATAGCTGCATCTAAGAGACTACCAGTGAAAGATGGGTATTTTTGTCATCTGGATGGGGCAGAGGGGCACTGGGAGTTTCTGCTTTCTGGAGAAGTGTGGGAGGCTGGCAGTTTCATTTTGTTTAAATATTTAGTGCCTGCAAAGTAGTTCAGAGTATTGGTCTGAAGATAAAGGCATCGTCATTTGTACCCCTCTCCTGGAGAAGGGGAGTACATGCTGTTTTGGCAGCATTGGATGGTTCTTGGTGTGTTCCTTTAAATCTCCAGCTTCTTCAGCCTCTCTGGTCTGCTACATACCACCAGATAAGCATAGCAGTAGAATGGAGCTAGCTTAAAGGATCAGCAGTGGAACCTCACTCTGACCTGGCATTACTTGGGTTAATATTTCTGCTGAGGACCAGGGGACATTTGGACTCAGTGGCTTCTTCAGCCACTGAGATCTACATATGGTCCCTGCATACAGAATGTGTATGAAAGGTTTTCTTCATGACCAAATGAGCAGGGTACTGTAAAAATGTCCTTAAAAATATTCTAATTTTACGTTACTGGGATGAATCCAGCTGTGAGACAACAGCAGGTCTTATGGCACTGGAGAAATGGGAAGGGCCTGTGTGTATGTGAACTTGGGGAAGCTGAAGGCACCTGACCAAAGCCCTGGAAGAGCTCCAGGGTGGTGACAAGTGATCACTGTCTAAGACAAGGAGGTGCATTCTCAACCAGGTAGGACCAGAACCCTCAGGGAGTGCTGCTGGTGCTGCAGCAGAGGGTTCATGTGCTGAAGGCGGTTTAGAAGCTGTTTTTCCAAGCTGCCCTGGCAAGAAGTTAAATTCTGGTGAAGAGCTGCAGGGTACAGATGCTTTGCTTAGCACAGACCTGGAGGGCAGAGAACTGAGTTTTCTGGGCAAGGAGGAGTGCAGAACAGCATCGCCATGACAGTACAGAGGAGTGCAGTCACTTCACAGTTTACATGTTTCCTCCCAGAGACATCTGCTCCTTCTGTGAGCTTGCACTCTATGCCACCTTCACATCCATGGCACTGCATGTCACAGCCACATCCTTTCCTCTGGGGAGGAACCATGTCCTACCCATGTACTGTTTCTTTCTCTGTTGTGGCTCTTCAGGGTGTGTGTCTCATTGATGCCTATAAAATGGTAATTAGCATTTTCCCTGTCCTCCAGATCATCCAGGGCATGCTGGTTTTATCTGTTTGTGGGTTTTGTGGTTAGGTTTTTTTTCCCTTCCCACCCACTGGAATTTCTTTTCCTCCAAAGTACCTCTGGGTCCTGCCTTCTCCATCACTCCCTTTTCTTTTCCCCTTCACTAATAAGGGAGTATGGATGAAGGTGTGGAGCAACCTCTCTGCTCTTTGAATATCCTGCAACTTCATGTGCTTCTTTACTCCGGTCACCCATTTTACACCCTGCTTCTGTGGTTAGCTTTTTTTTTTTTTAATCCTGTCACACCTCCCATTCCACATCATCACTCTCTGGTGGAGGCAGTAGCTGGAGGAACCACACCTAGTGTGGTACATTTACTTTGCTGACTCACTCGCACACTGGGAAGCAGGACTTAAATTAGTGGGTGAGCTGGGTCCAAAGTGGCTGTTAGAGACAGGGCAGAGCACCTCTTGTCCCTGGCGTCCCTGCTTTGTCCAGATTTAAATCTTCTCTTGGTTACTTGGGAGGGAAGGTTGACAGGTCACTTGAGAGCATAAAGTGTGGTGTGAAGTAAGGAGGGAGCACCCCTGTGGGACAGGACTGAGAGGAGTAGAAATAGTCTGTGCCTTAGTGCCACGAACATGAGGAAATGCTTCTTTCACCCTCTTCTCAGCAACCTGGATTTCCAGATTACTTTAAAGCCATAGGAAAAACTTCCAGGAGAAGGAGTGTTGCACAGTGGGTGATGAGTAGAAGGTGGGTCTTGCTCCTGCAGCAGCCTACAACAACATTCTGCTAATCCTGGATTGGGGCTGAACGGGTGTCATGGTGGGGGGCCGCAGTGTGCCAGGGCCTTCCCTCTAGTACTCAGTCCATACCATGTTGAACACTTCAGATGTTCTTCTGAGCTGTTTGTGACAAGAGACAGGATCGGAGGAAATGGCCTCAAGTTGTGCCAAGGAAGGTTTAGGCTGGATGTTCGGGAAAACTTCTTCACTGAAAAGGTTGTTAAGCCCTGGAACAGGCTGCCCAGGGAAGTGGTGGAGTCACCATCCCTGGATGTGTTTAGAAGTCATGTAGATGTGGTGCTCAGGGACATGGTTTAGCAGTGGACTTGGTAACGTTAGGTAATGGTTGGACTTGATGAACTTAAAGGTCTTTTCCAACCTAAGCAGTTCTATGATTCTGTGTCTTCCATCACTTTTCTACTGACTGGCCACATGATGTTGTTGCAAGAGTGCTTTGTAAGCAGCTGGACCTGTCTTGCTGTTTGGCACCACTGGAAGACATGGTCCTGCTCCTGCTGCTCTTGCTTCTGTTTTGAGGAGATGGGTATTTGATCCCTCAATGAGAGAATTTGACTACTTGGATTTCCTGCCGTGTTTGTCTGCTGCCAGTTCAGCAGCAGAGTCCTGCCACAGAGGGAAGAAGAGGGAATGTGGAGGCAGGAGGGGAAGGTCCCAGTTGCCACCTGACATGGAGCACACTTTGCTTTCTCCTTGATTGTTTAAAAATGTAGCAGCTGTCCTGTTGAAGGCTACCTAGGACTCTTCCAGGGATAACTCAAGGTAGCAATATTTCAATAGATCAGTACATGAGGGGATGGAGAATTAGAAATTGAGAAGGGTGCTCTGAATATCGTGAGACTTGCTCCAGAATTTGCCCAATCTCACAGTCCCATGATGTGATCCCTGCAGGGACCTCTCTGGAGGGAGACTGGTGCTTTTGTGAGTCAAACTGGCCACCTGTATGGGGAAGCTGAATGGAGTGGGTTTGCTTCATGTTTCAAAGCAAGGGTTTCCCTTTCACACAGTGTGCTCTAGAAGGAGCCTGCCATCTGTTTGGAGAAAAGCTGCTTTTCCCAAGCCCCTCCAGCACTTTAAGCTGTTTGTATTCACCTCAGATGTGTTTTGAAGCACTGACATACAACTAACTGTCCCTTCTGGGTCTATTTCTACTGCAGGATCTGGGATTATGACATCTTCACACCCCATCACAGCCAGCACGCCTGAGGGAAGCAGCTATGGTGCTATTGGTACAGTATCTTCCAGAACTGGGGGCACAGGGAAAGTTCTGCCTGGGGCAGGGCAAGACACTTTAAGGTGCTTTAAAGCCAGGAGGGAATAAAGCTGTGAATTGTCTTAGGAGCAGCTTGCAACTAATTGAAAAAAATAAAAAAAATATTGCTACTTGGGAGGTTCAGGTTGCACTTCAGGGCAAAACTTCTACATCTGAAAGGTGGCAAACCTCTGGAAGAGGTGCCCAGAGAGACACTGTCATTTGAAATGTTAGTCTCAGCTAGACAAAACCAGTCACCTGACAAGCATTGGTGACAGTGCTGCTTCAGGCAGGAGGTTGACTAGAGGCTGACAGAGGTCCCTCCAACCAGGCTTCTAGGAGTCTGCCTTTAGACCAAAGCATACCTTTTGTGCTGAAGGGTTGTGTGCTGCAAGACAAGACAAAACCAGAGATTCTCGTGGTTCAGAGGTTTCATTAGGGGAGAAAGTGTCATGCTGTCAACAGGGGACTCATGTCCTGGCAGCAGGGGAGGAAAAAAAAAAACCCTCCCAAGTGTCCTGCTCTCTGATATGGTGGGAAATGTCTTCCTTTGCCAGGGTATTTCTTAGTCTCCTTACAACAGTTTCCCCGTCCTGTAAAGGGTTTGATATTGAATAGTTCAGTGCTGTGAACTTTTGGACATAATCCTTGAATTTGACAACTTGACAACCATGTTTGCAGGGTGAGGTGATGCAGGTCCAGGGCAGTGTGAGGCAGCTGCTCAGATGAGAGAGTACCTCTCTAATTTCTGGTCCTTGCTCAGGATGTGTTTGCTCACTGTGATGCAAAAACAACACTGATACTCCCAATGTCACCCAGCTCTTGGACTGTGAATGTGTGTTGTTTCTGAACTCCTGACAGAGAAACGCAGAACTGGTATTTCGTGAGGTTTGGGAAAAATTTGGGAGGACTTAAGTCCTGAAATAGAGTTGAGGGCTTTAGCACTACCCAACTTTCCTTCTCCAATTCCCAAGGAAATGCTTAAAAAGCATTTGGGATACGAGGAAAAAACTTGTATTCTTTTCATGCCAGTATGGACAACGAGGGCTGGCTTGGCCAGCATGTGGGAAGTGCAGGCAGGTGAGTGGTACTATGGATGCAATGGGAGCAGAGCTGATGCTCTGCCTGCTTTGAAGACTCAACTTTTTTCCTTTTTTGTCGTTTGTTCTACAAAATTATCAGAAAAGCTTATCTGTAAAACTTACATAAAATCTGGAGATTAACTAGGTCAGCCTGTTTCTGACCCCTGAATAGTCTGCTGCTTTCACTAGGGCTTTCTGGCTTGTCTCAGACTTCCAGATTTCAGAGCCCAGCCTAGTAAAGAGTAGAAAATGTTAGAGATTAAATGTAAGAGAATAAAAGAAGAGGAAAAGCCAAAACGCTGCAGAAGGGGGAAGTGCTCTTAGCTTGTAACCTGAGACTTTTGGGAAGGTTTGTGATTATGGAAAAACTTGTTCCCTGAAATGGCCATATTGATTTCCTTCTCCCAGCAGAATGCAACTGGTATCTGGGGCAGCTTTCTTCTTGCTGTCTATAGTGGGGATTTAGCCTTTACCTTGTTTCCTTCTCCCTGCTCTGCTCCAGATGAGTCAAGCTCCAGTGGTGGACGTCAGCTGTCCTCCCCTGGCCGTGGGCCAGCAGCTGGTTCTGACACAGACAGCTCTGTGGAGGAGGAGAGCGACTTCGATACCATGCCGGAAATCGAGAGCGATAAGAACGTCATCCGCACTAAGGTTCGGCGGGGCCGGGGCTGTGGGGCTGGGCCATGGGCACGGCTGGGCCAGGACCTGCACGGGTCACTTGCCAGGAATATAAGTCTCCACTTCACTTTTAGGTGAATTTAATAAAGCCAAATGTGCTTCTTGGTGTTCTTCTCAGAGTCTAGAAAGTGTTTCTGCTGTGCTAGTGTGCTGCTAGAATGAGTGATTTAGTATGGAAAACCAGAATGTATTGAGGACTGTTGAGAAAGCAGAAAGAAGTGTCCCAGAAAGTCTGAAGAAGTGCAACAGCATAGGGAGAAAATAATATGCAGTAGTAGGCAATTACCTGGTACGAGTAGTGTGACTACAGTGGATATACAGAAAGGCTTTCAGATAGCTCTCAGACTGCCTCCTCTTGTCACCCTGCACTGCTCTGTGTGATTAAAGATATTTCTGGAGGTCGGAGAGTTTTGCAGAATTATTTCCCATAGGATGAATCCCAAGGGACACAACAAACTCCCTGTGTAAAAACAGTCTAAATAGCACCAAGCTGCATGTTGTCCAAATACGTTGAGATCTACTGGCTTCTGTAGTCTTCATTAGTTCTTTTCTGTTTTATTATTCCCCATTTCCCAACCCACTACTGTTTTAGGTGTTCCTCTATCTGTCAGACTTGTCCAGGAAGGACCGAAGGATTGTCAGCAAAAAATACAAAATCTATTTCTGGTAAGGAGAAGACAAACTGGTAAGGCACAAGCTCTAGACCCCGTCCCTGGTTGTGGAGTCTTGTCTACGTGCCCTTCTGAGCTATGCTTCTAAACCCCAGTGTGTCCTTTGAGCCATCCTGTTACACATTCTGACCCTGTTCCTACCAGTGACTGCAGATGCCACATACCTCAAATGTGGATATTTGTGGGCCAGTGCACACGTGAACCTGACAGTGGATTCTGGTTTGCATAATTGGTTTGAAGTGTGGTAACAACTGGTGTGCTGGAACATACTGGGGAAAGAGGGAAATTGGCACTCCAACACAAGAATTTGTGGTGCACATCCTGGCTTTTCTTGTGCCCTTAGCATTTGCCTTCTGTTTGCCTTAGCGCGTTTCCTCTTCTATTTCAGGAGATCATAACCAGAGATAGAAAGCTCCAGCTGGGAGAGCAGGCTCTGAACCCTTAGGCACTGAGGTGTACATGCTCCTCCTAAAGCACTGTGGGGCTCTGTTCTGGGTGTGCACCACTTATTTTGGTGTGTGTAACTGCTGCTCCTGTCTCCTCTCTGCAGGAACATCATCACCATTGCAGTGTTTTACGCCCTGCCAGTCATCCAGCTCGTCATCACCTACCAGACGGTGCGTTGGGCTCTGTGCCTGCCCCTGGTGCTTGGGTCCTCTTGCCTTTAAACTTGCACTGCGGGTGCATGGTGTAAGGATGACAGTTGCAGTGAAACGGGTATCACTCAGATTTCCTGCCCTCTGTCTGAGGGGCATTTTACCTTGGCACCATGTGTTGTGTTGCTGCTGGCTTGGCTCACTGAGCTTGCAGTTCTGCTATTTTGGCTTGGAAATAAGGAGTGCAGCTGTTTTCCTGCTCATCTGATGTCTCATTTGGGACCTGTTTCATTTTAGAGGCAGGAGGCATCTACTGTTATCTCTAAAATACAACTGAAAGCAAGTAGAGTTTGCTGTGATACGAGTGATTTCTCCTCCCTTCTCCCACCCTTGCTATCCTGCTGTTACTTGGTGGGTTTGAGAGCACACAGTGTGTTTCCTCTGAAGACTGTTGTCAGGTTTGTGGCCTGTGGCAACACCTTGTCTCCTCCTAAAAGCTTTGCTTGCTGATGTCAGTACTGCCATGTGCCAGTGCTAGAGCTAGGCTGCGTCCTGGTACACCTTGTGTACATGCAGTGTTTGTGCAAAGCAAACCCCCAGAACAAGGAGGATTTGCTGGTCTCTGATCTCCCACCTCCACGCTGTCCAGGTCGTGAACGTGACGGGCAATCAGGACATCTGCTACTACAACTTCCTGTGCGCTCACCCCCTTGGGGTGCTGAGGTGGGTGGGTGACCCTGTGGTCACTGCATTATTGTCTTGTGCCTCCTGAGTGTCCGTGCTGTGCCCAGGTCAGGATTTTATCCTTGCCAGGCTCACCGTAACTGTGTTAATAGGACCACTGAGAGCTCAGGACTCTGAGCATTGTGTTTTGCTTGGGAGCAGCTTTCTGTTGCAGTCAGACCCATGCACCTAGGAACATATGGCACCTGGGTTCCCCAGCAAACCAACAGCAGAGCAATGAGGTGCTGCTGTGCTCTTTTGGACACTTCCACTTGTATCCAAGGAGCAGCAGCCCTGCAAAGTTGTTCAGATCGGTCATTTCAGTGTAGCATTTTTCTGAACAAATGTGGGAGTGCAAAGAAAGCCCAGAGTTGGGAATCTTGCAGAGGAAGTCTTAAATCTACTAGGGCAGATGAACTACCCAGCTTAAAATTGTCATCCAGGGTGATGGCAGATGTCTGGCAGCTGCTGAGGGTGGAGGATGGTGTGGGGGGAGCAAAATGGATTTGGCTTATTGTGGCCCAGGGTTCAGCTTCCTGCTGCTGTGTTGCCTTTGTCTTAAACCTCCTTTTTCCCTGCAGTGCCTTCAACAACGTCCTCAGCAATGTGGGCCACATGCTGCTGGGCTTTCTCTTCCTCCTCATTGTGTTGCGCAGGGACATTCTCCACCGTCGGGCCATGGAGATGAAAGATGTCTATACTCTGGTAGGAAGCATGGTTGCATGGAGCTGAGGGAGGAAAGACAAGGAGAACTTGAAAACCAGAGTGGGTTTCCATTTGCCTGCCTTGATGGAAAATTGAGTCTTTCTCTCTTTTCCTACTCTGAAAAAGGGTCTGGGTGGGACGCTTATGTTCTTGCACACCCAAGTACTTTGCTGCTTCCAGTATGTCCATACTGCCATAGTGACCCAGCCTGGGCTTGTGAAGACGAGTAGAGGAAGGACCCTCATGGCTGTGGCTTGTCCTCCAGTGCTCACTGTGGAGTAACTGGGACGGTAGGAGTGCCCCAGGATGCTCTCGTTTTTAGCGAGATTTGATTTGTCTTATACAGTCAAGAGCTCCTTCCTGCCTTTCTTGTTAGCAAGAGGGAATAGAGCTGCTTGTGATAAGTCAGAGGAGTTTGGCTGTCTCTAGCTCTGAAACAGAGCTGCTGTAGTCAGAGCTTCTTCAGTCTCTTCAATATCTTCTGGGAGAGGATGGAGAAATCTGCAGCCCTGTGGACAGTGGTACTGGTGGTTTCTGGAGTCAAACAGTTGTTTTCACTGGCCTGGTAGTAAGTAAATGTCTCACCAGATGTAAGGGTCTGCTGCTTATGGTTTTCAGAAGAGATAGCCAGATTGTAATGGAGACATCTTCTCACTTGGGCTGATGGGCTCTGCTCCTCAGGTGCTTTTAACCCCCTGCTGACTACAAGAGGAAGGCTGCTATTCTGGGTCCCCAGTGCTTTCTCAGTTTTGGGCAGGATGTAGCATGGCACAAGGTACAGGACACAGATTTTTAGTCGTAAGATGTGAGTACCAAGACAATGAGGTCTTCAGACCAGAAGTTTCTTTGTGATTAGCTTGGTTTGCTGCCTGGCTATGCAGTGTGGCTAAAGGCAGAGCCTATGTGCAGCACTGTCCTGCACTGGTGACTGAGGGACATGCATGGAGGTTAGGAGGGATGAAGTGGTGGAGAGTGGAAGCTCACTTGTCATCAGGACAGTGAGGGTACTTATTATACAGCTTTGCTCTCTTCCAGGACTATGGGATCCCAAAGCATTTTGGTCTCTTCTATGCTATGGGCATCGCTCTGATGATGGAAGGGGTGCTCAGTGCCTGTTACCATGTCTGCCCTAATTACTCCAACTTCCAGTTTGGTAAGCTGAGCTGCTTATCTCCATTTGAACTGGAGGCAGGATTTGCCATGCTGTCTCCTAGTGAGTTGCTGGCATTTCCCATTCCTCTACCCTTGCAAACCTCCCTGGAGTCTGCCTGTCCCAAGGCCCAGTCAGTGAGGAGGCAGTGAGGCTTTGGATGCTGAGGACTGATGCATTTCAGCCCTCTCTCCAGACACTGGGGCTCTGGCAGGG
The DNA here is from genome assembly GCF_000691845.1 of Merops nubicus. Lineage (NCBI taxonomy): Eukaryota > Metazoa > Chordata > Aves > Coraciiformes > Meropidae > Merops > Merops nubicus. Next base: position 8,041 of record NW_008621182.1, on the reverse strand, counting down.
TGCTGCTGGCAAGATCTGCCTTTACTTTTGCAGCTCAGTGTTTGAAGATAGTAAGTGCACACTGCCTGAGTGGCAGAGTGCTCAAGCCTAGGAAGCCTCTGCCTGCCATTTCAGTGGAAACTTTCCTCTGTGGGCTCCTTCATCTCCCTGGGGAAGAGAAGACTCAGGTGGGATCTTGTCCATGTGCTCAAATACCTGATGAGATGGAATGAAGATGAGTGAGCCAAGCTCATCTCACTGGTTCACAGTCACAGAACAAAAGGCAATGGGCACAAATTAAAACACAGGAAGCTATCTGAATGCAAAGACTTTTTGTTTTAGTTTCCTTTGAGAGTGGTCAAAACCTGAACAGGTTGCCCAAAGAGATTGTGAAGTCTTCTGTGGAGATATTCAAAATGAGTAGACACAGCCCTGAACAGCCCTCTAATAGCTCACCCTGCTTGAGCAGGGGATGGTGGACCAGACCACCTTCAGAGGTCCATTCTAAGCTCAACCATTCTGTGATTCTTGCTGTTCTGTTCTGCACTGTGGTCTCTTATGTTCCAAGCCCCTTTAGTTTCTGTTGCCCCCGGGCACGGCAGATGTGCTGCAAGGTGGCAGAGCAGGGAGAGCTGCACAGCACAGAGCAGCATCAGGGGTCTGTGCCTGCCAGCCTTGGCTTCGGCCTCGCTGCTGCGCTCTCACATGCACTTGGAGCAGCCTTCTCAGCCTGCTGGCAGTACTTTGTTTTCACTGTTTGTGTTGTGCTCCCTCCACAGACACCTCCTTCATGTACATGATTGCAGGACTGTGCATGCTCAAGCTCTACCAGACCCGCCACCCAGACATCAACGCCAGCGCCTACTCTGCCTACGCCTCCTTTGCTGTGGTGATCTCTCTGGCTGTCCTTGGAGTGGTATGGCTCCTTCCTACCTACCTACCTGCTTCTCTGGGAAGGAGGTGGCGTGGCTGGGAACAGGGCTTAAAAGGGCAAATGGCTGGGGCAAGCAGTAGGGTAGGATAAGAATGTGTTAAGCAACTGCTAGCATTTGGATTCCCAGTGCTCTTGGGTTTTCCTCCTCCCTTCCCTTGGGCTTGCATTGAGGGGAAGAGCAGAGCAGTTTTCTCTAGGTGGGCTCCTTTTTGGGCTTTGCCCACCACATGCCTTCCTTCTCAAGAAGAGAAATTAATGCAGCTGGTCTCCTGTGGGGTGCCCTCCCCCCACCAGGGGAGGCTGGTTGAGCTTCAAAGACAAGTGTACTCTACCTAATTGCTTCTGCCTCTTTCTCCCCTTTGGAAAACTGTTGTTGTTGAGCACACCTCCTGCAGTTGGCCTTCCTATCTTTGGAGAGATGCAGGGGCTAGCATAATGACTGGGGCGATCCCAGGCAAGTTTCTGGAGCACCTGCCTAGAGATGACCACTGGAGCAGGAGTCACCAGAGTAGCTCTTGTGCACCAGTAGTCACTCAGGCTGGTACAGGGCTTTGACTGTTTGCTCACCGAATTGCAAGTGCTGAGCTGGGCTTGCCTGGATTCCCAACCTGTGTTTTGCTTTGGAGGTTTATGCATCCCTCCTTTTGAAGAACTTGCTTTCATTCAGCTGTAACCAGGCAAAATCCATTGAATTTTCGCTCTTAAGTAGCAGCTAGATCCCCACAGGCTGTCAGCTCCTCGTTACCACAGATAGTGCAGAATGCCAATTGATTCTGCAGAGGTCTCTGGGTAGGATGCTCTCTGTGGGGTAAAGTATGCAGGAGCAGCTGGTGACCTTGGGAGCATTTCCCTGCAGAGCACTTCTGTCTTTTTTAATTTACTGCAGTGCACTTGTTAAAGTACTGGTTGGTTCCCTGGCTGCCTTTGTAAAAATCCAGCTCCTGTCCAGAGAGCTGCTGCCCAGCTCAGCAGGGAGAGCTTACCTGGCCTGGGAGCCCCTGCATTTCTGTTCCCTGGGCCAGCTGCTGTCCTCTCAAACTGCCATTCTTGTCTGAAGGGGTGTTCAGAAAGAATGGTCTCCTCTCCAGAATGCTGAGCTCCTTGTGCTTCTCTGGACTTCATTTTAGATTTATAGACCTGTTTTCAGGTTGGAAGATTTAAGAGGTGCTCTTCCACATTCAGTGAGGTTATCTAATGCCCCATGGTGATATGGGTCAGGAAAGGATTAACCTCATGATAACAGGCCTCCATTTCCTTTTATTATTTATCTCTCTTCTTTCAGGTGTTTGGGAAGAATGACATGTGGTTTTGGGTCGTTTTCTCAGTGATTCATGTTTTGGCCTCACTGGCTCTAAGCACCCAGATCTACTACATGGGCCGCTTCAAGATTGGTAAGTGCTGCCTTGATCTAGGGTGTGCAGTGCCTCCTGTCCTCACCTGTGTGAGTGGCCCATGCAGTGCATCTGAGTACAGTCCTGTGGCCTGTGCTCATCTTCTGGGTTATCCTGTCCTCTCCTCCATCCATCTGATGCTCTTCCTGACCTCTGAAGTCCTCAGGCTGCTGCTTCCCAGACACATGGGGGCCAGCAGGGCCTGCCTGCTGGGTGGTGGCAGAAGAGCTGGGCTGCAGGGAAGCCTGTCCTTCAGCCACAGCTCTCCCTAGCGCAGTGCTGAGCACAGCACAGGAAACCCCAACATGGGGCGAAGGGGTAGAGGGTCTGGTGGGGAACATGGCTCTTGTGCTCTGCTTACAAACATATTTCTCCTTCCTCTTCTGCTCCTACCTGCCCCAGATGGCCCAGACTCAGGTAACTGTCAGCAGCTGTCATTCCTCTGTGTTGAACTGATTGAGCAGCGTGTGGCGGGGGATGCATGGATGGGGTGGGGCAGGCTGCAGGGGGATAGCTCTGGAGAAGGGAACTCAGTTTGGCAGCAGCATTGTCAGTCCCCTTCCTTGGCAGGAAGGGGTGATACAGCACAGGAGAGCTCTGATCTCAGTGCAGGAGACTTGTCAAGCTCCCTGTTTGTTGCTGAAGAGGGATGTGTCTGTGCATGCATGTCTGTCCACCTGCAGTGCCACTGATGGATCTCCAGTGAAGCTTCTGCAGTGATTTTGAGAGCAGGAGTGCCTTGAGTGTGCTCTGCCCTCTAGGACCCTCTAAGGTCTGCAGGATCCGGTTCTGCTCTCTCCCTGCTCTGGCACCTTGTTCCATGGGAGGTGCTTTTCCCCTTCCTCTGCACACACCTCTTCCAGAAATGTGGTTGCAAAACCAGCCTTTTTATTCATACATACAGGACCTATTTTACTTCTAGGCGGTGCGAGTGTTGAGATTTTAAAAATGTTATTATTTTGTTTTTAACCTGTTGCTCTGGCCAAACGCCATCCACGTCCTGTGGTGGCTGCCCTTCTGCTCAGCACAGACTGCTCCCAAAGGGCAAGAAATCAATCTGTTCACACCCTGACCATCTGTAGGCTGGGTCCTGTCAGCCAGAGGGTGTCCATGTCTTTACCCATAGGCTTTTTGGATCTTACTCTGCTGGCTGTTCTGGCTTTTTATCCTTTTCTTTGACAGACTTGGGGATATTTCGTCGGGCAGCGATGGTGCTGTACACAGACTGTATCCAGCAGTGCAGTCGACCAATGTACATGGTAGGTGATCTCTCATCTCAGCACCTCTCTCAGCAATCCCTCACTTTTTAGGCAATGTGCAGAGGAAGGAGCTGTGGCTATTTGAAAAAGCAATGTTCCCTGCTTCCCTTCTTTTCCCTCCCCCAAAATCTTTAGGTAAGTGTAGACCTCTGCTGGAATGGTTTACCCCTGCCTCCAGGCCCCACCAGATCTCGGGAGTGGTGAATAAAACATCAGAGCAAAGGTTATACAAGCATGATAGGATTTGCCTTTGCTCTTGCTCCCTGGGGGAATCTGTTCAAAGGGACAGGTACAAATCTCTGTGCAGCAGACTCTGTGGGCAAGGCAGCAAATATTGTGGCTCTGTGACTTAAACACCAGTGATTGCTGTTTCTGCAGCACCTCAGGGCAGACACTAAAAGAGTAAGAAATGGTCCCTGCTACCTTGTGTCCCACCAATTACTTTTTTCTTGGCACAGGGTGCTGATTAGGGCTTGAAGCCAAATGAAGTTTTTATCCATGATCATTCTTTTTATTTTTATATCTATAAAAAGAATGTATAACATATAAATAGAGTATAAAAAAATACATATATACATACATATACAAAATTATTCTCCTATCTCTGAATAAGTGTCAGGCCAAGTTTTCCAACCAAACTTGGGGCACTCAGGCATAAAATAAGCCTGGGTTAGGGTTAACCCTAAGCCTGGCCAGCTTGGAATACCTGTGTCATGTAATGAGCTGTAAGTGTAAATGCACGTGCCCCCCAGAGGTAACCCTTCTGCCCACTCTAGTTACTGTGCTGCCCCAGCTAATGCTGAAGTGGATGAAAAAAGCTCTGTGGATTCCTGTGGGATGCTATCCAAAGCTTCCCCTGCTGCCTTTTTCAAGCATATCCTTGCTTTGTGCAATGTTTTTTTTTATGTAAAATGGTGGGAGGGAAGGAATCTATCTAGAAAACCAGTGGAAACAGTCAAAGGATTTGCCAGACATTCTGAGGCTGATCCCTAAGTGCTGGGATTACCCTTTTTTAGATGTTTAGTCTCCTTCTTGCAACACTTTGTTCAAACTTGTGAGGACCAGAGTAGTTTCCATCTGGCAAAAGCTCCTGCAGAGCAAACTTCAGAGCCAGGTGCATGTGTTTGTAGGAACCAGGCTCCAAATCCCCACATAATGATATCCTGAATTTCTGGGGCAGAGGCCTCCTTTTGCATTTCCTTCTGTTTTCATGTGAACATCAGTGTCTTCTCTTCAGGACAGGATGGTGCTGCTCATTGTTGGAAACCTGGTCAACTGGTCCTTGTGAGTAGTGGGGTGTGGGTGTCTTGTGTTACCTGTGCACGTGTGGCCAGCGTGAGTCAGTGCTGACACACAGGTGGCCTGAAGGGAGGAGGAAACAGCAGTGTTGGTGCAGTAATCCTGTGCTGGGGCCCTTCTGACATGTTTTGGCAGAGGGGTTTGGACTGATGAGCACTGGTGGTAGGCAGACCTGTAGTGCAGTGCAGCACCACAGAGCTGGGTGAGGGATCCCTCAGTGTTTCAGCTGGTGCTGTCTCAGGGCTCACATCTGAGCAAACTTCTGTGGAGCTGCCCTGGTACCATGGGGCTGCGTTGTGCTGTGATGTGCTCTCCACAGAGCTGGGAGGTCCCTGGCATGGCCAAGGTGCAGGAGACTTGAGAGATGCTCGTTAGTCACAGAGTCTGCCCCAGAGGTAACTGCATGGATGGAGGGATCAGCTCTTAGATGAGACCTGAAATTATTGCACCCAGCTCTTGCTTAGCCCTAAAGCTGCATCTTGGGGACATGCCTTCTGCTAAAATTACAGATATGCAGCCAACTCTTCCCAAGCCAGATGTTTGGCAGTGGGTTGGAAGCAACCCAGGGCTCTTGCCTGTCCTTTGGGGTCTCCAGTTTCCCTCAGCAGCTGACCATGGCCAAGTTTGCTCTGCTTAGCTTCTCAGCAGGGAGCAGAGGCAAACGGTGCATTTCCTCCAGGGAACTTGGAGGCTGTGGTGGTGTTGCTGTGTCCTGTGGTCTGAGGGGAGCAGCAGGTAGCTGTCGGTTCAGGTATCTACCCTGTGCCCAGTGAACAAGGCTGTCTAATTCCCATTCTCTTTTAGTGCTATTTTTGGGCTGGTGTATCGGCCCAGAGACTTCGCCTCCTACATACTGGGGATCTTTATCTGTAACCTGTTGCTGTATCTGGCTTTCTACATCATCATGAAGGTAACAGCAGGGAGCTGTAGCTGTCCCTGGGGCACCTGTCTCCAAAGGGGGAGGGGTGGGCCTCTTTTCTGGCTGCAGTTTGGCCTTGTGTGGTGCTGCAGAGGGATGTGGAGGGGCCTCTGTGGGGCTCAGGGTGGGACAAGGTGTTTGTGTTGGGGAGGGATGCTTTATAGTCATCTCAGGGGTGGCTGGGCTGTGTCTCCCTAGGGCAGGACACCACACCAGCTGGTCTAGGCTGGAGTCAGCCCTGTGCATGGCTATGGTGTCTGGGAAGAACCTGGGACATGTTGTGAGGCTGTGTCCCTGTCTGCAGCTCCGCAGCTCTGAGAGGCTCCTGCCCATCCCCCTGTTCTGCATCGTGTCCACGGCTGTGGTGTGGGCAGCTGCCCTCTACTTCTTCTTCCAGACCCTCAGCAGCTGGGAGGTAAAGTTGCCCTTTCACTGTCCTTCTGCCCATCTCTTCTCTCATAATCTTTCCTTCCTGCTGTTCATTTTACACAAAAAAACCCCAAAACTCTTCCCCAGAGTCTTGGGCTGCTCGTGGAGAGGTGAAATGGTTTAACTCCTTCAGCAGACTGGGAAGGGAGCATGGGGAACTGTGCTAAGCCAGAAGTGGCCGTATGCATCCAGGTGTGGAGAGTCTGTTTGTAATCCAGATGATCTGGAAGTGCCTGGCGCTCACTAGGGAACAGAGTGGGAGCTGGGGATCTGAATGCAAAAGCTGGATGGAAAACTTCACTGGAGCAGATGGCCAATGGGGAATAACTTACTGGGGGTTATGGGGGTTCTCTGTGGCCTGGGAGACTCTTAGATCCTGACTCCTAACAAGATGCCATGGAGGTGGGGGGCTTGCTGCAGGCTACTATGTTGGAGGCTGTGCAGCTTGTGCTATGTGGGATCTCGGATGTGGAGATCAGAGGGTTCCCCCATAAAGGGGTTGTGGCCCCAGATCCATCTCTAGGTCTCAGTACGACATTGCATTCCTGCACTGCTCTCACCATGTGTCTGGCCACCACAAAGCTTTTTTTCTGGCCCCTACGTGGAGGATTCAGATAGGGTGAACTCCAGAGGGTCCAGTGTGGCCAGCAAGGGCCCTGTGTCAGTGGATATCAGGCCCTGACCCCCTGCCCACTCCCCTAGGAGACTCCAGCAGAGTCCCGGGAGAAGAACCGGCCGTGCATCCTGCTGGGCTTCTTTGATGACCATGATGTCTGGCACTTCCTCTCCGCAGCTGCCTTGTTCTTCTCCTTTCTGGTGAGTCCTGCTGAGCCTCCTGCTCTGCCCTGTACCCTCACCCTCTTTTCTTCCTTCATGTCCCTGTCTATCTGCGTGGAGCTGTGGCTGCCCCAGGGCCCCACAGAAGTGCTCCAACTCCTCTGCTTGGCTCTGCCTCCAGACATCCTTCACAGTGGGATGCTCCTTGTTAGTGGGACTGGGGCTCAGGCCTTATCCTTTGGCTTGTTGCTTCCTGTGCTTCCTGGCCTCAAATTCTTGAGGCTGCTTGTGTGATCAACCCTCTCATGGGTTTATGAGGATCTCACAGGATGGGACTTTGCTTCCTTTGATCCAGGCAATAGGGTTACTGGTATGGAGCTTAGCTCAGTCCTGGGCCTTCCCTCACTTCCACAGTTGATTTCTATGCTACTCTACTTGGTACCTCATTTCAGGCCTGATGGTCTGTGTGGTGGCAAAGGTGGACATGTCCAATGCAGTGGGGTCACGGCACGGTGTCTTGGGGCAGTGGAGTGGGAGACCTTAACCCTAATCCACAATGAGCAAACTGTTTGCATGTGACCAGGCAGCTCATTCACAATATCTGGGCTGTGGTCAAGCAGTCCCCACCCTGCTGCCTCTGGGATGGCTCTTAGAGGCTAGTGGTGAGGGACCAGCTTGCAAGCAGCATCTCCATTGTGGTTGGGGCAGGATTGCCTGCTCAGGTCCCTGCAGCACTGTAGGCAGAGGTACCTGTGTCAGCTGTGCTGCCAGAGTGACTTGCTGGGAGCACAACAGAAACAGAGCTAATCTGGCCCATCTCCATGGGTAGCCGTGTGCATGCTGGAGCTGTGGCTCACGTGGAGCCCCGCTATGATGGGACGCCATCAGGAGCAGAGTCATTCTCCCCGGCCTTGGACTGGCCAGCAAAACCTGAAGCTGCCTTGTGCTTTCCTCCTCAGGTCCTGCTGACCCTGGATGATGACCTGGACACGGTGCTCAGGGACAAGATCCCGGTGTTCTGAGTCCCCGGGGGTGCAGGGGTGTCCCAAGCCGC
>NW_008621181.1:0-208 GCF_000691845.1 Merops nubicus | reverse complement strand
TTGGGAAGGGGAAGGGAATGGGAAGGGAATGGGCAGGGAATGGGAAGGGAATGGGTAGGGAATGGGCCAGGAATGGGTAAGGAATGGGCAGGGAATGGGAAGGGAATGGGCAGAGAATGGGCAATGAATGAGCAGGGAATGGGAAGGGGAAGGGAATGAGCAGGGAATTGGCAAGGAATGAGAATGGACAGGGAATGGGCAAGGGATG
>NW_008621180.1:0-25578 GCF_000691845.1 Merops nubicus | reverse complement strand
ATTTTTAATCTGAGCAATGGAATGTTATATATTTATAATGCTGGAACTTTTATTCAGTGTGGGAATTTGTAAATACAGTTATTTTGTAACAGGAAAACAGATTGCATGTTATATGAAATTGGAAAGATTTGCTGGAAGACCTAGTTCTGACCATACAAAAATAATACATGACTATATCTTGATATAGTATAAGAATTGTAGAATATGAAGCAGAGTGATATTACCAGAAATACCTTTTTCTTTGTATGCTGGGTGTGATTAGCTAGGCCTTTTCTGGTCTAGAAATTAAATCAGAATTAATAAACATAAATGGAGTTGTCTAAACTGTAAGGTTAAACTGAAAAACTCATCTCAGGTTTACTGAATCTTAAGTTGATTGAGGTCACCCTGTCCTGCTGTCAGGGGATTTGATTTCCTCAACCTTAAAGAACTGGCTGGGGTTCAGATGCTAGGACCCAAAGTAAAATTTAGTGCAGTAAAACTCTTTAGAGGCTAAACCCCACAGACCCTGACAGAGATATAGCAAATTTACTTTCCAGAACTGCACAACCTAGTAAGCATCTCCTTTTCTAGCCCGAAAGCTTCCTGGATTCATGTTATGAGGAGATAAGCTCTTGCCTAGACTGTATTTGCAATTGGATTTAGGGACAGAATCATTCATACCTCAGCTGGGTCCCTCAATAAGCCCCAGACAGGTAAGAATTTAAATTACTGTTTCAGGCCTGTTTATCTTTCCATGCTCTCTAAACAGCATGCATAACACTTGGCTCCTGTGACATGTAGGGGTGAGGGCTGAATCAAGGCTGATGCCACAGGAGATCAGCATTTCTTCTACTAAATCCCTAAATACAGCTTTTGATCGAGTGGTACTAGCCATGAAGGGAATCCCTCACTTTCCATGCTGCTGTTCATGGAGGAGGTTTCAGCAGATGTGAAATGAGGACAGAAAGTATTGCCAGAATCAAGATGACCATTCAGGTGCAGGTGTTGATCCTTTGGGTTTCAGTTGTCCTGTCGGGAGAGGGAGAGGGCAGTGTGGAGCAGAGCCATTTTTGCCTTTCTCCTGTCATTTAGCACTATCTTTTAGAATCTGTGCAAAGTCAGAGTGTAAACAAACCTGTGGACTCAATACTGTATTCTCTGTAGGTCTCAACCTGTGATGCACCACACCCTTTGCCCATAGGAGTCATCATGTGCTAAAGCTTCAAAAAGAGCTCTATGCCAACCATCCTCTCCTGTTTGTTGTTGCTAGGATTGTCAATGGTGATTAATCCCTGTGTGCAACGTAGCAAAATCTCAGTGAGTCCAGCTTTCAGTCCGATGGCACATGTATGTCATGTTAACAAAACCAGCAGGGATCCAGACTGTTAGTGTTGCTTTAGCAGAAAATTAGAAAGATTTGATCCACCAAATTTGAGAGCAATGTTGTCAAGGTACTGAGCACCCTTGGCTTCCAGGAACTTTAATGAAACTGAAAGCACTGAATTGACTAGATTGACCAGGCATGAATTAATCAAGACAACTCATAAGCCATTTAGCAGAGTAAGAGTGAGCAGTATTGGAGTGGTCAGATATGGCTGTATGAGATAGTGTGCTAACTCACAACAGGGAATATATGTTTCTAGGGTAGCACGTGATGATTTCTTGCTTGAGGGGTGAATAACCTGCAGGATGATGAAATAAGTGGCGAAAAAGGCTTTAATTTGAGTTGCTTTTAAAACCCTATATTTTTTTGATGAGCAACATGCATTATTTAGTTAATTGCTACTTTAGTCCTTTTTATGGATACTAATTATAGTAGTTTGAAGAGTGTGTTGGAAAGAAATATATATCCTGTTCATCATTGCCATTTGCTTTCTTAGCATAGGAGGATGGGGGCAAGCACACCTTCTTAGGTGAAAAGCTACTGTGAGGACTCTGCAGCTGTTGAAAGAAGATGATTTCTTTCTGAGAAAACGATGATTTGTACTCGCTGAGTCAATGAGAGCTGAGTCATGATTATATAGCAAATAGCTGCTGCACTTTAAGGTACAATCAGCTCTATAATAGAAATGTCAGGTGAACTACATATGCCCACACCTTCAGTCACGCCAGTGGAAAACTGCCATTATAGCTCAAACCCAATTTTATCAATGTGCTGTGGGCACTTGGAGAGAAACTGTTATAGTGGGGTTGAATTAGTCTGCATGGGGTAGGAGGAAGGCTAGGATGTCTTCTGCAATAGATCTTGGGCTTTGGAGCTCCATCCCAGCAGAGGTCACAAAGGCCATCTGAATTTAGGAACAGGATACACACTTTTAACAGAATTACACTCCTCTAAGTGTTTAACAGTATGTATGCATGCTAATGTATGGCCTAAAGGGATAGGAAAATGTGGTTTTTTTCTGTTGTAGAAGGCATATTGCTCTATAATTTTATTTGTTATTTATGTACTTGCTTTATCACTGAAAATGCGGGTTAGCATTTGGACTGTACAAGCTTTTCCCTTAGGTGTAAACACAGACTTACGCAGAAGCCTGTGCAGGCTCTGTGTGTCAGAGTATCTCACACTCCCACCTGCTTCTCCCATATTCCTAAAACTCTTGTGTGTTCAGTTTAGGTAGCAGCTCTTGAAGGAGTATTCATGACTCTGGGTCTACCCCAGGTTCCCTTCCAGCTGACTGACCTGCCAGGTAGATAGAGAGCTTGTGGCCAGAGGTGCTTGGAGCATAAAATCACTAATGGTCCCAAGGCATCTGGAGTTAGCAGGCAGGAAGCACTCTTTGTGGCTGCTTGTTTGCAGCTGTATAGGCATAATCAGGGACTGCAAGACGAAACGCTTGTTCTTTGGATGGGTTCCCTGAGTTTTTCCATCAGTTCCCAGAACTGTACCTGCAACAGACAAAGCAATTTGCCTCTTCAGAAGCTTTGCTGAGCCACACAGCGGAATAATCTGACATATTTTTTTTAAGCTGTTTTTTATGGCCGAAGAGATTATAAATTCTTACTGAAAGAAGAATCGTGTAAAAATGGAGATTACATTGGAGATAGAATGTCCAAAATTCTGCACGGTCAACAATGATAAATTACACCATTTAACATAGCAGAAGCTCAATGAAGCAATATTTTAAGAGGATACCTACAGCTTGTAAGTTGTATAAATTAGTGAAAGCATGTAGAAACTGGTGTGTAAAACTCAATAAAAAAGGGAATGTAATTTAAAAGGAAAATGAGGCTATAGGTTGGTTTATGTATTTAATCCATGCATTCCCTCATGAGACAAGTATTCCTGTTAGTGAACAGGAAAATTACATGATTCTGGTCACCTCCACAATTTGTTTGAATTAATTCATCATAAAATATGACGAGGAAATGCATTGCACACATTGCTTCTAATGTTGGCAGGATTAGAAAGGAGACGGCATTTCAGATACTGAGGAATGCCATTTCTGAGGCTAATACTGAGTCTAATGCTTTTTCACACACTAGAAAAGAAAGCAGAAACTACTGGTAGTATTTCTTCACATACTTTCTGATTTTGTTGCTAGAGAGCCCCTGGCAGAAGTAAGTTTGCTATAAAAAAAATGGAGACATAGACTTAGCTCTTTTCATCACAAGCAGCAGAAATTCTTGACATTTCTTGTTATTTGTACCAGACAGGTATTAAAAATTAACCTAGTCCTGCAGCTGAGTCTCCTGGGAGTTTGTATGCCTTTGGGAGTTCTGAAGTAGCAAAAGAAAAATAAGAAATCGTGGAAAAACCAACAGCAAAAAGCAAACAGCCTTGACTGAACAGTCAAGTTTCTCTTCCTGTAAGACTATGGGAAGCTTTTCATTTTGCCTTAATACCAAGGTTGGAAGCAAAGTCCTTACGGTAGCATCGTGCAGTTCGGACTGCTGCTCTGAAGACTGTGCTTTATCTTCATGAAAATTCTCTCAGGAACATGAAACTCCAGAAGCCTGTTGTGCCCTCAGGACCCTGCAGGTTGCGGCTCCTTACCTCTTACACCTTTCCTCAGAACAACTCAGACCAGCAGGGACTCTGCTCCTTTTCTAGTGTCTGGTCTGTATGATGGTCATGAATTTGCTTCCGAAGCTTTGTCAGACAGAATTTCACTCACCACTGTGCCATTGTCAGTTCACAATGTGCCTTTACAATACAAACTCAGTGTTACAAACCCAGTAACTACAAAAATTCTTGAAATCGTTCCATGTCTTTTCTTCTGAGCAGGGATAGCCATCCTGTCGTCCACTGTTGCCACAGCAGTTGCTGCAGTAGTCACGGTGTCACTGCAGCAGCAGAGCTGAACAAAGGTGCCACACAGGCACAAAGATGCCGTGGATCTTCCCAGCGCAGTCATCTGTCACTGATGGCTTATCTCCAAAGCAGCACGTGCAGTGCCTGAACAGTGCCTAATCCCATTCCCACCACCATTTGTAGAACTCAGCTGTGGTGTTACGTGTCTAGCCTCAGCTCCGATTCTTCATTCATCAGCCCTTCTTCCTAGGTTCAACAGAGAGACACAGAGTGCAAAAGAGTACCAGAAAGGCCAGGCCTTAGTTGTATTTTTCTTTCCTTTTGCAAAATTCATCTGGAAAATTCAAAGGAGGCATCAGAACACACAGTGAGCACACATACATAAAGCACACTCCACGTCCTTGCTGCCTTTCTGAAGTTCAGCTGTGGTCAGTGAACACCCACACCACTTACGAGATCTGAAAACAGTGCACAGATCTGAGATGAGATAAGATAGATGAGGTAAAACTCAATATTATTATTTGCTACAAATAAGGGAAGCTGTCTCAGAACTCTGCTTTTTTCCTCATTTCCAACTTTTTTTCTGGCATAGTGCACACCCGATGGAATGTGAAGACAACGGATGGGTGAAGACAACCAGCCTGGATCAGGATGAGAAGGCACATAGAGTGATATTCTTCTTTGGACCTGGGCCTCAACAGACCCTTTCTGTAAATGCTAGAAGAAACTGCAGACATAAAGAAAAAAGATTAAAAAAAAAGGGTTCAACTCCTCAAGAAAATGAGATTATAAGAGTTTAACAGAGAAAATTATAGTAATTAGGACAAAACAAAAGAGATTAACTGTTTGCATTTTTTCCTACATTTATAATTCATTAAGCTCTGACAAAAGGCTTCCAGGTATCAGGGCAGTCACTTTGTCACGAGCAGCCTGTAGGAGTTGTTCCCAGTGTTGTACTATCAAACAGTTCAACAGTAAGAGCACTGGAGTTAGTTTGCCAGTGCATACAGGTTCTCCAGGCTTGGGGTTAGGACCTGGTGGTCTGGAACTGGCTTTACAGCCTACACATATCAGGTTTTGTTTCAAGGATTTTTCTTGGCTTGTCCTTTTAATTTTATTTTTATTTTTTAAGGCTGAGAGGCTTTTTTAAAAAAAAATATTTATTTTAACAGAAAGGTACCAGTAATATCTAATCCTTGAGTTTTCAGAGTATGGAGTGTATATAGGCAAGTATTGTCATACATCACTTTGGAAGTTTTATGCTTATATGTAAATAAAGCATATCAGTTTTGTATAGTTAGTCTAAAATCTATTAATTTCAAATTTATAATTTTATTTTCATACAAGTTTATATGTGTATTTCTGTCTTCCCTACCTGTAGCAGTTTCTCTCCTATTGGAATTTTCCTATTAGTTATTGACTGAACCTCATCCACAATTAATAAGAGCAGAAAGGTTCAACAGGTGAGTTCTAAGCCTGATCTGGACTCAGTCTGGTATCATAAATTCTATCATCTTTTCTTTTGTAGCCTCAGTACACTTCCAGATCCTAAGATCCTTGTCCTTCTCATCTGACTTTAACAGCTAGCGAGAGAGGGAGACTGGTGACTCTTGCTCCTTCCCTCAGTCAGTGGCAGTAGGTAAACATTTGCAAATGTTGAACCCACTCAATATGTGGAAATTTTTCTTCTCTTTTTATCATCTTCATTGTACTTCTAAATACTCATTTGATAGCAGAGTTCATGTTTCTCTGAATGAGGGCAGAAGAAGCCACAAGAGTAGTCTTTAAAGGAGTTGGAGAACTCTGCCTGGTGTACCATGCAGTTTTTGCTTGTATTTCAATTATTACATGTCTAATAAAGTGGATTTTTAAAATAAAACTACTTCTTTTGTAGTTCAAATGTTCACAGTGGCTTTCTCATGTATGTTTTTTTGTTGTCAGAGAAGGTAGTTGAGCCTTTCAAACTTGGCATTAATATGGATTATGTTTTCTATCCTGTGTGACCAGTCCTTTCAGAAATATGGTATCTCAATGACCTTTCCCCTTCTTTGGATTCGATTAAAATTAACTGACAGCCTGAAAGATATTTGAAAAGGCTGGATGGCTAGCTGGACAACAACAGGGTTGCGTAGACTTCATTTCATTAGTTGGGTGTATGACAGAGTAAAGAGTTTATTCCTGCAGTGCTAAGCAGAATCTACTCTAAATTTGTAAAACATGCATTTTCACTTTTTAATGAAAATTTTGAGAGTATGAAGTCTCTTGTTTATCCTTGTTCATTGGACACAAGCACAGCAGGAAATGGAAGCTGATGGAGCTGGTTTTACAATGGTTGAGCATAAACCAGTTCCAGTACATCAACACTGCGCTCCATGGAAATCAACAACAGTGAAAATCTCGGGTCATATCACAGAATCATAAAATGGCTTAGGTTGGAAGGGACCCTAGAGAGCATTTAGTCCAACCTCCCTGCCATGGGTAGGGACTCCTCTCAACTAGGCTAGGTCCCTGGGCTTGGGCATCTCCTGCTTTTGAGGCTTCATAGAAAGGAAAGGGAGCTTCCATTTAATTTTACTGCTTTGTTAGAAAACTCAGAGCAGGAAAGAGCAGGAAGAATTCATCCTACTAATGCAGTCAATATGTCGAAAGCCTGTAACTTTCTAAGCTTTGCATCTCCTAAATCCAGGGGGTTGCCCAGGGTTCCCACAGGAGGTGTTGGAGGTGTCCTCCAAGGTGTGTGGAGACTCTAGTGCAAGAGGAAGAGTGAATGTTTTGTCAGTGCACACTTCAGTTTGGTATTGCACATTGGTGTCAGATGAAGCCTAACAAATGCAAAAAACCTGGTATTTCTATAGCTACTGAACTCAGTTTAGCTGTCATACTGTATTCACAGAATCACAGAATGGTATGGGTTGGGAGGGACTTCTGGAGGTCATCTGGTCCAACCCAACTGCCAAAGCAAGTTCATCTAGAGCAGGTTACACAGGAACATGTCCTGGAAGGTTTTGAATACCTCCAGAGAAGGAGACTCCACAGCCTTTCTGGGCAACCTGTTCCAGCACTTTGTCACCCACATTTTTCATGTTCAGATGGAGCTTCCTGTGTTCTAATTTGTGTCCATTGTCCCTTGTCCTGTCACTGGGCACCACTAAAAAGAATCTGACCCTGTCCTCTTGAACCCACTCTTTAGATATTCATAAGTATTGGTAAGAGGCCCTCTGTCTTCTCTTCTCTAGGCTAAACAGCCTCAGGTCTCTCAGCCTTTCCTCATAAGAGAGATGCTCCATTCTCCTAGTCATTTCTATAGCCATCTGTTGAACTCTCTCAAGTAGTTCCTTGTCTCTCTTGAACTGGACACAACACTCCAGGTGTGGTCTCACCAGCAAAGAGTAGCAGGGGAGGAGAACCCCCCTTAACTTGCTGGTCTCACTCTTAAGGGCACACTGCTGTCTCATGGTGAACTTGTCCACCAGGACGCCCAGGTCCTTCTCCATGGAGCTGCTTTCCAGCAGGTCAACCCCTAACCTGTACTGGTGTAGGGTCTATTCCTCCCCAGGTGCAGGACTCTATACTTGCCCTTGTTGAACTTTATTAGGCTCATCTAGACAAAAGAAAATACTCCGAGAATGTCCATCGGTTTAAGAATGATGATTGCATTAATAGAATCCATTTCAGGTCAGAGCACTTCACAAGCCACAGAGTTTACAAACATAGGCTTCACGGGAGTAAAGAGAAGTTAATGGTCCTGTTGCAACACAGTACACAACGGTGGCAAGAATACTCAGAATTTTTTTCCAATCCAGAAAACCATACAGGTAGGAGGTGTGCTTTGTGGCCTTTTTGGCATTTAATATCCTACTTTTAGTAGGATATTTCTCTTCCAGATTTGCCCTCACTCAGAGCAGAATTTATCCCTTCATTGATTACCTGTTTAATTTAGCTTTAAAAGTGGTTTTCTTAAGCAATCTAGAATTTACTATTTTTTTTTTTAAATTATATGAGATTCTCAGTTGCTAAACCAGTGGTATAAGCTTACATTAAGGGAAATCTGGTCCTCTGTACTTCAGGTATGTAAAACCCTTGTAACAGTTATTTTTGACACTTTGATCTCTCAGATTCAAAGCACCATGGAAAGTCTAACCACAGTTCTGATACCTTCCTACTGTAATACTGAAAAACCATGAAAGTGTTCTGAATTTGAGGAATTTTCACTGTTCATAGTTTGCTAGTCATGCTTGATGTACTTAAGAAATGAAGTGGTAAACTCCTGCCTTGATCTGGGGGCATTTGTGCAGAGAAATACAAATTTACTCTTTAATTGTACTAGGGAATTTTACTATTTGGAACACTTAGAAAATAGAGCACCTGGTACAGAATATAACTGCAAACAGTCATAGGTGGCTTAATTCTTTTTTATTTTTGATGCTTACCTTACATTACTGGATCTAACCTGACCTAATGTAGTATTCTGTTACTTACATGGTATGACATATAAAGCTAAAGCCAGTTCCATCTGGCCATCTTGAACAAGTGATAATAATTTATTTGGAAAATAAAATTTGAAAGCAAAGCAGCATGGCCTGTTGGTGAAAAAGATATAAATTGTTTATGATTAAAAGCCTTAAAATTATGTTTGCTTCCATATTTTATTTTATTAAATTGAAGAATAAAAACAGTTTGCAGTACTTGGAAGGATTTTCAAAGGCTGCTTCAGTATGTACATTACTTTCCAATTTGGTAATAGGTATTTTGATTTGTAACTTGAAAGACCTTAATTGACTTGAAGGAATTGTGGATTGAATGCCTTATGGAAATTATTGCCATTAGAAATTGTACACATCATTTAAATCTATGTGAAGAAAAACAGCATAATCAGTATGTAGCACTGGAATCTGGCCCACTAGGTTGTGCATGTCTCATCTTGTACTCTGTGTCTCAACCTTTTCAGCTCAATGACCTCTAATTCAAAGAAAAGGATTTTTACACTACTCTTGTTCTAGTTCTAAAGTAAGAGCAAGAAAGGCAGAAATACTAACAGTGATACACCTGTGCAATTTATTACTGTGTCTGTGTTTTGAAAGGTTATTGCTTAATATTCAGCCTTGAAAGGTAGAAGCTTTATGGAATAAGCTTTTCTATTCTTTATATTGGATTCAAATACCTAGCACCTTGCAGTCTCTCTTAATTGCCATTGTGAATCCATAGAGACTCCAGAAAACCTCCACAGTTCATGAATTGCAAAAGTCCAATATTTGTAAAAATAATATACGACATAGATGGAAAGAAGTAAATGTTTCTGAAATGCTGGGGTCTGAACCCCGAGCCCCGAATTAAGGTTGACATATGGGTGATTCCCACAGCCCTTCATACAGAGGTGGTGAGTTTGCCTTATAGCTTCCCCCCAGGGTGCGGCCGGCCCTGCAGGGAGAGCCAGAAGGGAAATGAGCCCCAGGGGTCCCGCATGGAGTTGACAAAGGTCAGGTGTCTGCTTGGGGATAAAAGCTGGGACCACTTGCAGGGAGTCAGGAGTGTCTGTCTGTGGAGTGCACTCCACAGAGCTTCCTGGTTCAGGGCAGACCTCCTGACTCTCCCTGGAGCTGGGCCCCAGGTTGCTCAAGACCTTTGTGAACATGGGCCGATCGGGTGAGAGTCATTATGTGGTCACCGTTCTCTTATGTGCTTAGCCTGCTGGTCTGGCTGTTTCCCAAGCCAACTGTGGGCAACCTCGGGTCTCTGTCTGTACCACCTGTTGTGGGCCAAGTCATGTCTCTTGTGGGATTGTTGGGGGTGGCGTCAATTATGTACCAGCTGATTGATCTGTTTGTACCCCCAGCGATCATTCATGGAACGTCCTTCTTGTCTACAATACAGTCTGTGTATTGGTTCATCTTCCTGCTGGTGGTGGTATCATATTTGTTGGGCCTGGTCATTGGCAAAACAGTTTCACATGGTTGAGGTACATCTTTGCAACAGAGTCTGCATGAATGAATGGAGAAACTACCAGAGATCTAAGCTGGTGTGCAAAAAAAAGTAAGTAAGCTGTTCCCATGATCTTAATAAGGTTAACTTAATGGAAAGAGAATTTTCTGGTTTATGAGAAAGTTGTGAAGTTTTCCTTTTCTGTCGAAACCCAATCGTTTACCCAATGGCTGTGAGAAACTGTGAAACACTAGATTTTACACAAATCCAACCCAAGTCTTATTAAGACTGACTGGATTCTGAAAGCAGAACATGGGGCTTCAGCTTTGATTGTTCCAGAGCGATCACCGCCTTGTGTGACTGGCATAATGTAAAGGTAGCTGACAGCACCAGGAAGCATACAGTTGAGAATGTAAATAAAATAATGCTGTCTTGGTACAATGCAGCCTCAGTTGACTCTGTGTGATTGAATATCAGTGGAGAGACAATGAAGATGAGTGAGTGGAAACAGTGAGGGAGTGAGGGAGAGGAAGGAGAGGTTCTTGTCAGTAGTTTTTCTTCAAGTCATTCCTAAAAGACTGGATTGCATTTGCCTCTGCAAATGGGAAAATTATTCAGGATCCAGAGTTGTTTCATCATGTATCATGGTCCACAGCTGCTTGTGCCACATGGTCAGCATAGGGCTTCGATCTATTTCCATACCCATGCAATTTAAAATATAGGAGCTGTGACTCCAAGATTGCAAGAAGATTTGCATATGTAACTGCTCACAAATTTTTGATGGGATTTTCGGGAAGTTTTAGACGAGAAAAATCTTATATTCAAGTCCATGTTTCCATCTTCTTTCACTTTTCTGCAGCCATGGTGTGTTGTCTCTGGGTGGTGTGGTAAAAGAGCAGAGAAGCAGAGAGACGATGGCCTTTTGTCTGTGCAGCGACACTACACGTGGACAGGCTTTTAAATACAGATGGAAATTGCTCCTTCTCCCTTCTAAGCATGCTCACATCAGCTGTATAGATGGTAAAATATGCAAATCATTGATAAGCATACTAATAAATTTCCAGCACCAGATTTGATCTTCTGTTCAACAATGGATAATCAGATGAATATTTCCTTACCTCACTGCAGCATGCGACAAAGATAGATACAGTTACACAAAACGAAGACAAAGAGAAGGAACTTTGCCATTTTGTGTAGCTGCTGAGAGCACTAAGAGGCAAAAACTCTTTAAAAGTTTTTTTTTTTCTAGTTTAGGGTCAATAAATATGACCAAAAGAGACGCTTTTCAATTGATAAATCTCCAGAGCTTGGCATAAAACCTCAAAAAAAGGCAATTTATATGGTTGGCTTCAACTATAATTTTCTTTCTTTATGTGCAAATCAGTCTAAGAAGTTTAATACATAATTCATGTATGTGAGTAAATTTATTTATTTTGATGGCATGGAACGATGTCGTCTGGATAGAAAAGGATGTGAAAGCACAGCTACTCTGTAGGATCATAAGATGGGATTCATTATCTTTCAATGTATTCTGTATGTTGTCAGTGGGTGATTTAATGTAATGGAACTCGATAGCCAGTTTTCTTTATGCCACACAAGCTTTAAAAGGCATTATTTGGCTAAAAGACAGGGATAGTTTTAGTTAGATCTCTGCTTATTATCTAACCTCTGAAAGTGATGGGAGAAGAAACCCACAGACTTTAAAGGGGTTTTTATGTTAAAGGGAGTTATTTAAAACCATTAATTTGACGTTGAGAAATGTTGATTGGTCTTGGAATGTTGAGATGATATATCAAGGCAAAAACTTGGTAATTTAAGTTTCCACTAACTGTTACTGTTTTGCCAGTAACATTTTCAGTCTACTTCATATAAATTCTTGTCTTCCTTACTTACTAGTAAACTAATACGTATGTCAGAAATACCAGCAAGTCAAAAACAGACACCTGGATAAAAAAAGCTGATGCTATATATCATAACAAAACCACTTTTTAAAATAAGCAGTCTAAGTAAATTTTCAGTGGATGTCACAATAACGCTAAAGGATCAGTGGTTCAATATTTATCCATTCCTAGGGCTGCAGCCCCAGTAGTCATCCTGCAGACCCTGAGAGCACAGGCCTCCCAGCACACACTGAGCAACGCAGCAGAGAGTCTGAATAGGTGTTGTACAGACCACCTTGTGTTCGATAGACACTCTCAGACACTCTGCTTCTCAGAGTGTTCCCCACTTCTCATTACCAAAGTGATACACTGATAGTCTTATCCACATTAGGTAGAACTCAGTTGCTTATGTTCTTCCAGAAAACTGTATGCTGATGGTTCAAGTCAGCTGAAACAGGACTAGAAGCCCTTTGGATATTGGAGGGGGGGGAAAGGGGGATTGCAGGGGGATGTTTACTGAAGCCTAGAAGAGTTGCAATTTTTTTTTTTAAGATTCTCATGGAAGAATTATACAGTGTGGCAAATAGTCATGTTGGCCACATCTTATGATAACACTTGGCATGATTACCTAAATGTTAATGCTTCCCTGACATTGTTACTATCTTCTCAGATTTGTTTGGTTGTCCTGTATGAAGCATCTTGTATGAGGTACATTCATCACCATTTCACAGATGGTAAAAACAAGGGCTGATCATTTATGGGGTTATAATTTTTGATATGTTCTCATAGATTTGTGGTATTTCACGAGGAATGTGGCTGAAGGGGTGTTATTTGAGGGGTTTTTATTGAATTTCATTGCCCACAGAAGAGGTGGTATCCTGAAACAGGTCTATTTCTTGCTCAGTGCCCATTTGTTGTATCCAGAAGCTGATGTCTGTGCTGAAAATACGGAAGTCAACATCATTTAGGGCTGTTTTGATCTCCATGACATTGTTGGCTGTATCTTCTCATCCCAGTAGTATTGTCATTGAGAGTACAGGGATGACCTGCTGGAGAATTTCCAAACAGACTTGTGCTTGTGATTCATTATTCATTAAAGGAGACAATCTATACAGTGTTTTCAGGGTAGTCTAGTATGACGTCCTGCTTTATTCCACTTCTCGTGTTCTCTTTTCTGCTGATTAGAAATAGAAGCTGAGTTTTCTGGGATAGAAGGGCAGATTGTCTAAAACAAAACGCAAGAATATACCTTATAAAAATGAAAGGCCTTGTTTTACAATGAGAAGTTATTGTTATGTAGAATGAGCTCGAGTGACAGAGCACAAGCAAAGAGCCATGTCCCCAGCACGCAGATGCTTACTCAGTGCTACTCACTCCACCCTAGAACCAAAGCAATAGCCAGAGGTGGTCCTAGAATGGCATTTCTCATTGCCCTGTGGTTAAGGACAGAGCCCCAGAAGGTCATGCTGGCTTCCTCAGGGGAAGAAACCCACATGACTGAATTGGCAAGGACAGAGGACATGCCTTTTGGACAAATCTCCTGATGAAATAAGATGGATTATTTACGATGATTATTATTTTTGTGATGTGACAAGAATGAGTAGTAAGAAAACATAAATAAATTATTAAAAACAGGTGAAATGACAAAGTGAAAGAGATGAAGATACATTTTCTACAATTATTGATGTTATTCTGATGTCTCTATTTTGAACTCAAATATCCCTATAATAGATACTTTAGAAAATACCTAAAGATCATTCCTTCTCTCATACTAAGCATCTCTCAAACAAATATAATGAGTGATGAGAGTCAGCACAAAATTTAAGAAAGCAAGATACTCAGTTTATTTTTGATTAACCGTATACTCCAGTTGAGAGTGATAAATGCATCATTTTCATTGAAATATTTTAAGGCTTGTACTCTATAAGTAGTGAATGATGCTGCTGAAAGTTGGATTTTGAATAATACAGATCTCCTTTTCTGAAGTGTAAGGCAGCTGCAACTTCTAGCAAAGACCTTCATTTCTCCCTTGCAAAGACTGTAATTAAACAAGTTACTTATGTATGTGCCTACTTTTGTAAGTGTGGATACACTTATTGATTTTAGCTTAAACTTTTAAGCTTTAATTTGTTTAATTACATTACTGAATTAAGGCCAGAGTTGTTAAAAAAAAAAAAAAAAAAAAGTCTGAACTGAGTTCTCATTGATACTATAATGTTCAATTAAAATTTGTAAATCACTTATTATGGCATCGGTCACTACCCATTATTAATTTGTACCTTACTTACTGATAAGCACGGGATAAAAGCCTGTGTACCAGAAGTGGAACATGCTTTGCTTTGCAATGATTCCACTATGTACCAGCCAAGGAGGACATGAAGATCTGGGGCATTTTTCCTCTGACATTCTCCACCATTACTGGGACACAGGGCTATCCTACAACCACAACGTGGAGAGAGGGAGATACAGGCTCTGAAATGAGGGGGAGAGCAGTCACAGACTGACAGGGGAGGAAAAGATCATTCTAGAAGTGGGACATGACATGATTTTCTTTGATTTTCTTTTTTTGTTTTGTTTTGGGGTTTTTTGGTTTTTTTTTGGCAGAAAGCTCCCTTCACAATTGTATTATCTGTAGCTGTAAATAAACTGTGTATGGAAGGGAAGTATCTCTCTAGGGTCAGGTCTGTATCTACTCAGCTTATTTAAGTCATGGGATTTGCAACAGAGCTTTGACACATAGAGGTTTAGTTCGTCAGAAATGTCTCCTCCGATGGAAAGGAAAAAAAAACAACACCAAACCTTGAAAGATATTGTGCCCTTTGAGAGTCATTATAATCATGTCAGTATTTAAAATGGATTTCAGTACTGGTAATGTGACTGCAGTCAGTTCTGCACCAGATTCTTGGTTCAGTGAACAAAACTTAAGTGTCTGTGTCACTTTGAAGATAAAATAGTCTCTCTCAGGACATACTGTCAAAAGTCTGATGAGATGAAGTGCTGAAGCTTTGAGTGTTTTTTCAGTTGAGCTTTGACTTCAGAGTCCTTTGGGTTATTCTTTATTAATCTAAAGAAATCACACCTTCTGGCTATTTCACTTTGTTTGAATTGCTAAACAATCCTGGCTGCTAGATTTCTACTTCCAAATGAATCTTCTAGATCGCATGAATGACTTCGGGCAGTGTTGCTAATACCTGAAACAGTTCTCCGGATTTACTAGAGGGGTAGTCAATGTTACGCGGGCTTATTATGGTAATTTCTTTGTATGCAGAATAGGTTACAGTAGCAGTTCTTGACTGTTTGGGGCTCAATCCCCAGTTCTGGGTTTGATCCTCAGTTTTGGGCTTAATCTTCAGTTCTCCATGCTATTGATACTATACTAGCAAGGTACTGAAATTAATGCCTGTTTCAAATTAGCTATAGTTGATAGTTTTCTTGGTGCTGAAGTACCATTGCATAGTCTCCACATGGAGACTATGATAAAGGCATCACCCTCACAGATGGAATCTCTAAAGCCCTACCTACAGGTAGGCTGGGTTGAAAAATCCTTCTTATAGAGAACTAGAGACCAAATGACTTTTCTATTATTTTCTTACTGTATGCCTAGTACAAAGAGGACTTGGTCTTAGCTGTTGTTCCAAAATAAGAAGCACATGATAATAATACAAATTGCCAATGATCTATGGGGTCTGGAGAATCATCATGGGAGTTTTAGGGGAGTTTTGCCTGTACATCACTGCGTCGGCTAAAAGCTGCCAGAGCCAAGAATGAGGACTTAGTCCTCTTCCTACTGAGGAACTGGTTGAGCTCCTTCATCTGTATTATTTCAGTGAAGTGCTTATTGGGTGTTGAAGTTACTTAGTGCTTTAGGAGGCAATGCATTTTGTCTACATCTATTCGTCCCAGAAGGCAGAGGTTTCAATTTCCTTCTTTTGATGCCACTCAGTGCAGAGTAAAAGCAGACTGGGGAAGAATTCAAAAGACTGACAGTATGTATTCTCTTGAGATTAATTGTTGTCTCAGATTGGAGACATTTGGCACAGATTCCTTTATTTTAAAATCCTTTCTCCTTTTTTTTTTTTTTTGTTATTTTTTTCTTTGTTTTAACATTTAAATTATACTGAGTAATTCTGCTCTGATAATAGCTTCTCTGAAAATAGATGTTATTTCTTCCCACTTCATTAGCACTGTTTCCTGATGTAAAACATTGTGGAGGATGAGAGATTTTCAACACAGTAGGTTATTCATTAGCTATTGCAGTAGAGGAGCTTGGCAGAAAACTGTTCCAATCTACTGATTATTTTGTGTTTTGAGTAAAATGAGTTTAATATTTTCAGTAAATCCCTAGTTGATCTGAATATCTTTTATCTTCTTGTAAAGGATTTCTGAGGAACATCTTCTTTAAAGGCAATATTTGCAAGCTATGGAAAAAGCCTTCTGTTCTCTCCATCCCTGCTCTCTAGCTTTGTATCCCTGAAGCCACTGTCCCAGCCTTAGATCATCCTGATCCTTGACTTTGCTCTGGTGGACTCCCATCCAGTGGTTTGTCCTTTTGCTTTCTTCGTATCTGCAAAATCTCAGAGCTGAGACTTTTCTTGTTTCACTAGCACTGCTTGCTCAGATTGTCCTGCTGGTCCTAACAGCTCAAGTCCTTCTGACAAAGCCTGATAAGAAGTTTAGGTCAGTCAGCAGGATGCAAAGAAATGGTGCAGCTTTTCAAGCTCTTGGAACCTGGAGCAAATCAGTCAAATCAAGCTTCAAACCAAAATGTAGTCACAGGGCAGACCCTGACCTGTCCTAGACAAGTGAATCCTGAATTAGCATGGATAGTTCTGGCAATGCAGACCTTGGTGCTTGGAGCCATCACGACTCACGGGGCTTTGAATGTCTGCACTGAATCACACAGACCCACAGCTGTTACTGGTACCTAAGCTGACTTAAAGTTTGTGTGTCTACATCTTTGTGGGCAAGACAGAAGAACAGAATTATCATGAGGCTGGTGACAGCATCCCATAAAGACTATCAGAAAATTGTGGGGAAATGCTGTTTAAAGGAATGCTCTGTTTATGTGACAAAAGTCAATATTTTTCATTGAAAAATCTAATGAAAATGAAGTCTTGTATTCTGGGAAAAGATCTGCAGGGCAAAAAAAGTCTTAATAAACTTAGAGTTTTATTAAGGTTCGTATTTGCTCCTCTTGCTTTTATTTCCACTAATTTCTTTCCCTGCTATTGCCAGCTGGGCCACTTACAACCCTCACCATTCCCTTATCATATTCTTTCTTTCAATTTATTTGTTAGCTCTTCTGAGAGTACTGAACACTTCTTATCTCACTCTGTCTTTACTTGTTATCTCGTGAAACAAAATAAAGTCCCATGTATGTGAAAGTTTTGCACCATCTCCTATTTTCCTAGTTGTTTCCAAATACTCACTTTGTGTGTTAAGTTGTTCGGACTTACACCTTTGGAAATAGATACTGTTCATTCCTTCATTTTTTAGATTCTTATTGTCCCCTGGGTAAACCTGCTCTTTACCTTCCTTTGCATTGTAAAGTTCTTTTGTACTCCAAGAATTTATAGTGCATCTGTTGCTCTGACTCTGTGCCTGGCTTTCTATTAATGATATTAGAGCTGATTTGTTTAAATCTATGGCAGTGAGCAACTGTATGACCTTCAGACATGCTTTGAAATTGTGGACTAAACATTCTGGTTGATCAGCATTTTTCACTGGAATCATCAGAACATTATACTGTTTGTTGTGTAAGGGAGGAATATGCTGGTGGTATTGAACTATAAGTTTTGGACATCATTGTTTATTTAGATTTCTTTTTTTTTTTTTATGAATATGAAAGGCCACAAATATTTCTAGAATGCTAATGTCATTTCACACTGTTCAGTTATTGTGTTGCTTCATACACTGTGCTGTTCTTTTTTTTTTTTTTCTTTTCTTAAATTCTTCATTTTTTCTTTCTTCAGAGCAGTCAAAAAGAAAATTAATAAATTTTAAAGCTTGGATGTTTGTTTTGTCTGAAGCTGAACCAGAGTCTAGGTGGAAGATTACAATCCCCTGACTGAATGCTATTCTGTAACTGAGGTGTTGGGAGTAATTTTTTAAAATTGTACTAAACCAAACACACAACCCTCCTCTAAATTTCTTTTATAGTAACAATATTTCATGAAGCATAGAGCAAAGCTGCAAAGGTAAAAAAGGAGAAATCTCTAAGGAAGATATGTCTGTGGCTTCTTTCACTTGTTTGATGGCGCTTTGGCACCTTACGTACATGGTTTTGAGAGTTCCATTTCTTCTCCACTATGGAATATTTACTGTAAATCCACAAAAATGGCTTTCATATTAAAATAATATATTTTCATTTACTAAAGTCAGAATTTCTACCTTCCATTACACGCTCCTGGTTTTTAAGAAGTTGGTATGAAATGAGAAAGTCATTTCACCAGGTCTCATAAATGGTTATGATAAACCCTAAAATAATATTTTGAGCTAAATATTCTATTGCCATTATTTTAATGGAATTACACTACAAGCAGAGAACTTGTCCTGTTCTTACTGCTGCTGTTTTAAATACCAAAGAAATGGCCAGCAGGCAAAATAATGCTCTCTAGCTTAAACCAGCGGTAGCCTTATTGTTGCAGATTATTTCTATGGAACTTACTGGCATGATCAGTGACTGTTCAAATTTTGGGGTTTGCAGAGTGTTGTCAACATCTCCAGCTGTACTCTTAGCATTACCCAGGACATATAGTTGCATAACTGAGCCGCAGTCCAGTTACCACAGAACTGGGGGCTGTTGGTGGGTGGGAGAACACAGGTTAGAAATCAGATGGCAGAATGTACAGAGTTGGGAGCCTGCTGCATCAGTGTGCTACACAAAGCATTCCGTACCTCAGGCAACAGTTTAGATCCAGAAATCCTGCATTCAGTTCATGGAAAATAACCGTGTAAAAAGACTGGAATCGTAACATAGAACATATTTACCAACCTGCCAGTTTAACATATGATTTCTTATAGACAAAGGATATGATAATAATATAATAATTATAATCAGTTATTTTATAGCAAGCTGATGCATTACAAAAGTTGGCAAAATATGCTTCTGATACTAATTTGTCCAATAGCATCATTAGAGAGTTGTTTGTTTTTTTTTTTCTGTTCAGATGTTAGAAGTGGAATTTAAAGGCTGGTGTCATGAAATAAAACTAATGTCTTCATTTGTCTAGTGTTACAAGCACAGTGGATGATTCATGTGCCTAGCCATGAGGGCCTAATGTTGTTAGAGATGCTCAGGGATATCCACAACAATTTCTCAGGGCTAGCAGTTATCACCCAAGACCTTAATGAGTCTTTTTAGGCTGCAAGCTGGAGGTAGGAGGACTATCCAGAAATATGACATGAGATACTTGTGTTTACCTTGCTGGGGTGTTCTGTCTGGAGGTTGAAACAGATGACTCCAGGTGTCGTATGAACTTTATGCTTGTCCTCTCATTATAGCAATGGAAGGGCCAGTCCATAAGGCTTGATTTGGATGCCTAGGTGTAAGTGCACAAGGCAGTTGGAAATGACGTAGAATATAGTGTGTGGCTTCCAGTTGCTTTCCAGGAGCATTCAAGTACCCCATAGTCCCTCAGTCATATCTGCCGTACTAGGTGTCTTTAAGAGTATTCAGAGCTAACATGAAAGTGACCAAGTCCCATGCATTGAAGCTATGGACTATTTAGCTCACTAAGAAGAGCCCATCTAGCTCTCCATTGACTATGTTGATTAGATCACTTGACTGTAACAGGACTGTAAACATGTATGACTTGGTTCAGTTCACCACACATAGGTAGCTAGAGCCATTGAGTTGCCTTGGGACATCTGAGGCATCTGAGATAGCTGTGTAGGCTCACAGGTATGACCCATGCCTTCCAGAGTGGTAGCTGAAGGCCAGGTGGACTTACTGTAGCACAGGTGACACCAGACACTTACATGTAAACTATGGCCTTAGTTCACATTTAGATGTGTTAATTTGTGACCTGAATTCAATTCCTACTGTACATCTCACTGAAACAGGGAACTTTTTTTTAAAATACCATGTATTTTCTGTGTCATTTTTTCCTTAAAAGTTGGTTGAATGACTGTGACTAATGTTAGTTGTGTTGCTAGAAATATTTTCTCTAACAGTAACTATGACTAAGAGCATTTATACCTGCTCTTCCTCATCCAGGATGAGTGCCTTCTGTTCAGTGAATGAAAGGGCATCTCTGTCAGGGGTGAGAAAGTCAGCATAAACTGCCTCGACTGCAGACAGCAACAGAGAAGTCGAGTGCCCCACCTCCTCAGCATAACTGCAGCTAACTTTTCCATCTATGGAATGCAAAACTTTACCAATCATTTCATCTGAACATTATGCTGAAGTTACTTTTTCTCCAGAAGTGTGCAGACTATCTCTATATATTTTGGCAATAAATAACAAGTTTTTTGTTTGACCTTCTGCATTTCCCTGGTTTGAATAGTGTTTGAGGTCACAGGAATACTGTAAACCTTAACCACTTCAATGAGAAAGTTTCAATGTTCTATCAACTGTGCATGAAGCTTCAGCTGTGCATGAATGCAAATGAAAGAACACAATGCCTCTCTGATTTGTGTAAACTCTCTTCATGTGCAGCTTAATAACCACCAGTGCAGTTCTTCACAGGACAATAACAGATTTCAGTGGCACTTTGATTTTATATTTCTACATCTGAACTACCATTGGAAATAATGTCCAAAAGGATTTTTTTTCCTAACCTTTTTTATTGCCTCTAGAAAGTAAAAATAAGGAATGATTTGTAAGTCTAGTCATCTAGACCTGCCCATCCACAGTCTTCTCTGAATCATGTGTGACCATGACTTGCTGTCCCTTAGATGATCTTTCTGTTTTTCAGTGCTGCAATGAATGGGGGTAATGATCTCCCTCACAAAGGCATTGGGAGTATTAGTTAGTTCATGCAGCTCTTGAGTAGCTATTGCAGCTCTTAATGGTTCCTTTGTAAATAGTAAGCAGGGATGTTCTCAGTGACTTATTTAAGGATATATAGTACCCTTCATCTAGATTATTTTCTTAACTGTAAGAACATCATACATTAGGAGCCATTGGGACACCTTAGTTAAAATCCTGCCTTCAGCTGAGTCTTTTGGAGTTCTTCTCTGAACAACACTGCTGCCAAGATCTCCTCGATTCCCCTGCCAGCCAGCTGCAAAGCTAATATCTGTCTGTAGCAATATATTGAAGAGAACTGTAGTGAGTCTGCAGTGGTGTTGGTAACTCTGTGCTGGGTAAGGGAAAGGTATTGCCTAAAAAGAAAGCATCTGAAAAATATCCAAAAGTCTCTAGGAGCACCCAAAGTTCTAGGTGAGGAAATCCTCCTCCATTGATGTCTAGTAGAGACTTCCCAGCATGAATAAAGATTTGCATTCATTTTGGAAGACCCAGTATGCCATGTGACAGTGCTCTTTTGACTCACAGGTGGCTGAAATAGAAATACATGGCAGTTTTAATTGCTCAACACTGCAAGTGATAATTTAAATATTGAGGTCTGTTGTAACAGTTTTTAAGTATATGCTACTCTGTGAGTGCTTTGGATTTTAGCTGAGTGTGGTGTAGTAGACTAATTCTCTCTCAAGGTAGAAAAAAGGTCTTTGGACTTCTGGTACCTTTAAATATTGGCAGCTCTCCAATAACTGTAATTGTGATGTTCTTTTATGCAACACCACAACTCTGATGTGAGGTTTTAATCATTTTAATTAAAGGTATTATTTCAACATAGACTCACAAGTAAGGGTATAATTGAGAAATACAGTGGGTTTCTTTTTTTTAGATCAGTGTTACTATTGAGTTTCTGCCATTTATCATGTTGAAAAATAATTGCTATTGATGGAATTTTGTTTGTGTTGTTTTTAAACCCAAGGAAGTTGTAGTTTGGCTTTGTAAGCTGTTCTCTGGGAGTGTGTTGGATGGCAACATGAGCAGTTTCTGTGTCTGCAAGGGCAAACTGTGTTTAGTTAGGTGAGAGAGGCTGCAGTTCCCACTAACATTGTTTTCATTCGGTAAGACACTGAGCCTTCGTTGTGCCTTTTCATAGCTCTTCTAATTTCTTACCCTGAGTTTTCTCTGTCAGCTTTCACACAGGTTACTATTTCCTCCCTGTTAGAAATAATTTCAGATATTGTGCAGTTTGTGAAAATAAGATGATTCTGTGTGACCACAGTAAATAGCTTGCTCTAGGAATGAGATACGCATCTCCTATTTCAGGTTGGTGGCCTAATAATAGTCCTTTGTGGTTTCTTCTGCTTGTAGTACATGCTGCTTTTTGCCTGTGCCAAGCACAACTTTCATTTAGTTTAGTGGACAGCCACTGATTCATCTGTGCAGTTCTTACACATACTCCTGACTCTGCTGATTGATCCGACTTATCTTACTTATTCCTGATCCTTTGACCTATCCAGTCGTGCAGTCTGGTTGCCTGCCAATCCTATCTGGTTATTTTCCATTCCTGCTCCAGAACTATTCAACACCTGGGCACTTTTTATGACTGCATCCCATCAGAGACTGTTGATTTTGCTGTTCACTCTGCTGATGTGGTGGTTAGATATGGCTGCATACCTTTTGCTGTAAACAGTTTCCTGCTTCGCTTGTCGTTCTCCAACTGCCAACGTGACATCTCATCTGGGTGTGAGTCTACAGCAGTGTCCATCATAAGAGGCAGTCTTAGTTCTCTAGCCCACTCACCTTGCTGGTTACAGGAGGGGAAGCATGGACAGGATCAGATTTTGCTTAAAAAGGCATAGACAAGACAACTCCACTAGCAGATTTAAGAGAAGACACTGCCCAAGAGATGTTTCACATCTCAGGAAAAATGCTTCAGACAGGGCAGGAATGATACTTCTACTAACAGCGTAAGAGATACCTGCTGTATACCACAATCAATTCTACTTTTCCTGCCTTTTCCTGTCTTAGTCCTAGTTTAAGAAGTAGACTTTGAAATATTGTATGATTTCATATCTCTTTTTACTGCAGTCTCCAGCTAGACTGATTTCCAGTAGTAGAAACTGGAAAGGATATTAAAAAAAAAAAGTATTTTTCATAGTTCATCTTTGTACACTTCTATGTTTTCTGGAGGACTGAGCTAAATCTTTTCTGTGTTGCCTGCATGTGCTTTCAAAAAATGTGCTTGGTGTTGAGCACTGAGCTGAAGAAGAATCTATCCAACTGTTTCATAGCCTGCTGTAGCTGTCTTTCTGTAAATAGATATTGATAATAAACAGAAGACTTCTAAAGGAAAGAAAGTTAAACAGCCCAAATCTAGGATGCTCATAATTATTTTGAATTTTTTGCCTCGCTAATGGTGCTGGGTGTCTTG
This sequence comes from Merops nubicus, assembly GCF_000691845.1. Classification (NCBI taxonomy): domain Eukaryota; kingdom Metazoa; phylum Chordata; class Aves; order Coraciiformes; family Meropidae; genus Merops; species Merops nubicus. Next base: position 2,149 of record NW_008621180.1, on the reverse strand, counting down.
TAGCATTTGAAACCCAAATTCAGACTAGGTTGCTGTTGTTTATACTTGTATTATTTGGTATCTTGAGATTTGGTCTTTTTTACAGAAATTCCTACTGCGTGCTACATTAATTCCCAAACCATGTAAAAGTTTCTGTTATGTCATATCTGATATCTTTTTATTTTCAAGCTTAAAATTTTAATACTTTTATTATCCTGCCCTGTCAAAACACTTCTATAATGAAATTTCATGATACCCTCAGTACTCAGTGACTACAGCATATTGCAAATATATTTGCTATATGCCTATTGCTTATTTATGAAACATATGCCCAGTGTTTGTCCAACACTCTGGCACACTTCACAGAAGGTAACATGTGGTGCTTGTTCTTAGTTAAGGAAAATGTTGCTGATTCAGTCAGAGACCTATTACAGATCCCTTTGCTTCACAACCAAAACTGCACTGCCTGAGGGAAGAAAAGAAATAAACTGAATAACTTTTGCTGAGAGCAACTTTTCATTGACAAATGTCTGCCTAGCTGCTGTGTTGTCCTCATTCAAATCCTTCCTTGGGATTTCCCAGCATGCTGCTGCACATTCACAGAGTTCAGCAGCTGCTAGCATCTGTTAGCTGCTTATGAAGCTAATCATAACTTTGTCCTGCTGTACTCCTTTCACAAGTATTTGTGGTCTCCATTAATTATTTCCTATCATATAGTCAATCTGATTGTAAAATCATTGGTTTTAATCTTCTTTCCTATATGAGTCAATGGTACTAAATATGTATAGGTGCATCCATAGTTGACATAAATAACTTCAATAACTTTCCAGCTTACTGCAAAGGGATTTAATCAGTTGCATCAGAGAGCTGCTGATTTCGTTCACAGCAAATATTCACCAATCCATCCCCTTGGGCTATGTAGGAGATTACTTTAGATAGGAGAACAACCTCTGTGCAAGAAAACTTGGGATTTTCCTCTACACACAGGTCATCATCTGCCTGATAAATTCCTGGGGACTTCTGGAATTGAGAATTGCTGTCTCTCTAGTTTTATGGTAGTTTTATGGCCTCATTACCCCTCCTGTACCAGTCAGAAATAAAACAGTCTGCCCTTCGAATTTTTAGTTAGCACTCATTCAGAAATATTTTTTTTAATATGTATGCTTTTTCCTAAGATTTATCAAAGAAGTGTAAGCTATTCTTAATATTAGTGTTTTCAAAATGAAATTAGTAGAGAAATGGAGCTTTATTTAGAACGAACAATACGTGTATGCAAAAAAATATTTACCAGTTAATTTTCTATGGGACTGGTATGTTATTACCTGTGAGGAGCCCAGTGAAAGTTAATCTAAGAAATGTTTAGTCTAAACTGCTAAAAATTTGTTTTCCTTTCTCTATGAGATTAGCCATTATTGTTGAGAATGTGGTTAGAGATTTTTAGAGGGTCTTTCGTTGTTACTCTGCATTCTTTTTTACATTTTGTGTTAAATATTTTTTAACTTGAATTTTCTTTCTTAACTAAAGCCTTTCCTAGCAATATTTTCCTTACCACAAGGTGTTAAATAGCCTGCTGTCAGTCTGATCCCACAATACCTGTTGACTCCATCTGAATTTTCCATACAGAAAAAATTTAAGATAAGGTGTTAAATATTAAATCCATAATAATATTTTTCAGTGTTGCCTTGAATTATTGTTTAATCAGAGGCAATGAGCAGCAGAGAAAAAAAAACGTTCAAAAAGTCAAAGAATATAACGTACAAATACAAAGGGCAGAGATCCTAAGACTAAATGAGCAGCCAATTAGAGCAGTTTGTTCTCACTTAAAGACTAAATGCCGTATTATACCATTGATCCACACCTTAAACACCCATTGATTTTTACAGGGTGTTTCATCTGTAAAAGGGTGGTGAAAGATAAAGCTTTTAAAGAAAATTCATGTGAAGAGTATAAATGAGCAACTATACTATTTCAGACCACTTAAGAAGATCTGCTTTTTGGGAACAAGTATGTTCTATTGGCACATGCTGTGTCCAGAGCTGGGTTGCCCAGTGTAGAAGGACATGGACTACAGCAAGTCCAGGGGAGAGCCACTGAAACACAGAAGGGCTTGGACAATCTCTTATATGAGAAGGGTCTGAGGGAGCTGGGACTGTTCATCCTGATGAAGAGA